>NW_011335522.1:3009-10688 GCF_000735185.1 Notothenia coriiceps | reverse complement strand
CTATGACGGATAATAGCAATGTCCCAGTTGTCATGACTCAACTTATCTGCGCAACACCGGCCTCTTTATTTACTTACTCCTCTTCATCCTACCTGGGTATAAGGCTGACGATGCACACCCTCCATCGTATTTAGTTATCGTCCGCCGGGCTCGCGGTAGACGCCGTACTAAATGGGCCCCAGGGCCGGAATTCATTAAAGACAGTGGTAAAGTTAAGCTCCGAAGTTAATCTGACTCTTTTATCCGGTACTGGAGACATTTAACAAAACTCCATGTCATATGTCATTACTTGCTACATAAAATTCATATCCAGTTTTAGTTTCGCCAACGCCGTTTTAATATGCAATAAGAGCTACAAACATGCCGTCTATGATCGGTATTTTCCGGAGCTTTCTCATCGGAGCACTCTCTTGCTGTGTGCGACGGGGCGCGGCCAGTCTGTAAACGGGTGACTGACTGTGTTACAGAACCTGTCATCCTCGTTTTTTGTATAATCTGGACTGGGCCTTGACTTGGATTCAACTATCTAGAGCCAGACGTCTTTCTCGGTCTTCTGTTTAAATATATTTGGCCTTTGTTCATGTGAGTTGCACTTTATTTACCTCAAATAAAAAGGTTGGATGAATTAGCATCTAGATGATTTGTATGAATGTTTTATGTTATGTTAAAGCTCTTTTGCATATGATTCTACGCCTAATGATACAATGCTAGAAAAACTAATATTTTCAAATTTCGGCTCACACGCGACGGTCCACATTAACTTACTCGGCGAGCGGCTTACGATTGTAGTTTCGGCCGACGGTTCCGGGAGGATGGTGAAAAAGTTAGTCGACGAGCCCGGTACCCGGAGAGAGACGCGAGATACGGCTTGATACTTGAAACGATCTGGCGGAGAAAGGTTCGTGGAGCCCTCCGTATGATATGATCCGTTGTCAAATGTGCTTGATGGAAAGCACGCGTGTAGTAGTCGGGGACGGGTGCCAGCTTGATGCATGCAGGTGAGTGGGAGGTTGAGTCCGGGTTACAACAACACAGACAGGGGGAAACAAGACAAACACAAGCGAGCACGGCTGGATGCGTACAGCTCACCTCAGCGTTACTAATGCAACTCCACACTGTGTCTTACGTGTGCCGTGTACCGGAGGGGAAGAGAGGGGAGCGCGCAAAGGGGCCTTCGTGGGCGGGGAGAGAAGTAATATCGTTTCCTGACTAAAGCTGGTGGAGAGTTATGTGGCTGCCCAGGGAGGTGGACCTGCACAACGCACCCAGCGAACACAAACGCTCTGCTCCGTCCTTTTTATGTGGACCTCGATGTCCCTGACAGGCTGGTATTTGTGCAACCCCACACAGCAACTACTGCACTATGATTACAAATGGTGAAATACCCAATTGTAAAACTACCGAAAAATACCAGCTCTTAAAACACAACCGCCGTCTACTCAACGCAATCCACTATACCGCGCCAGGAGTCGGAGATGTGTCCCCTGTGTGATGTAATATGACCGAGTTTGACCGTATGAACCTAAAAAAAGCCGTTTTTAAGAGCCAGAGCTCAAAATTGCCCTCCTTTCCCTCTGAATTCCGTGCCCTTATGTCTGTAAAACATATCAAATCCTGCCATTCACATTTAATAATATATTTTATAGCTGATAATAATATTAAATACAAGCAAGTTTACAGCCAGAAAATGTACAGAAAAAATAAAAACCCTGCAAAAGATGCTCTATATGTACTAAAGTAAATACATTTGTTCCTGCTCAAGATAGATTCAAACTCTATTGTTATTCGCACATATTACAAGGTAACTGAGACCAACAAAATGGCAGTTTAGCTTCCAACCAGGTGGAGTGGCAACAAGGCAGCAAGGTGAAAAGTAATGTACACAATCTACAGAATAAAATATAGACATGAATTGAATGATGAAGAAAAGAGTGAGGGGTATGAAATATACACAGCAGACTGTGAGAGCAGTATGAACAGCTGTGTTATTAAATATGCTAAGATATATACCAACGCCATGAGCAAACGGTAAGCAGTGGCAAGTATCAGTATAAACATATATGAATATATAGTAAATATCCATACGATATATCTATATAGAAGATATAGATAATATATATACATTTCATGATGATACAACATTGTGGAACAATTATGAAAAATGTTAATGGAGGGGGCCACGTAAAACTGAGCACAAAAACAACAAACAAAATTTTTGGCCGACGCCAATTTGAGAGTTTCATCAGACCAGCAACGTCGTAAAAACAGCACCAATGAGCGCCAGCTCAAGATAACCAGGCCGAGTCGTTCACATCAAGGATTTTGCTTCGCAAGCCGGCTGAGAGGAAGCTGCTGCAGCCGCGGCGCCTACGCTCTCAAGGCTGCGGCCGTCTTTGTGCCGGCGCGAGATTTCAAACGTCTCATGTAGGCGACTCCTCCAGAGCCAAGTCGGACAAAATGAATAACCATCATGCAACGTACGAGCAAGACGTTGATCGAAATTGCGCAGGTCTCGCTTGTCTCAAACAAGCCTGTTGATCGAAATTGCGCAGGTCTCGCTTGTCTCAAACAAGCCTACTAATAACCGCTTCAACACGTGTATTTCGGTTTATTCACGGCATTCATTTTGTTATTTTACTGTAGGCCTATTGTTGTTTTATAGTTATTTGTTAATGTGTATAACCCAATTTCGTGTTCTTTGAAATTGAAAAGGATATTGCATTGTGTTTGTTACTTTCGTTGCAGTTGTATAGTCTTAAGAGTAATTTGGCTTGGCTTCCTATTTTGTATGGACATGCTTTTATTTTGAAGGAGAGTTAGCGCTGTTGACAGGAAGTTGTTGTTGCTATGGAAATAACTTGACGGAGATTAACGGAGAAAAAGTAATATCTACATATAAAAACGGAGAAAGTAAACAATAACGTTTATGGTTAAGTGTGTTAGCACCCCCCGAAGAGGCACAAGCTCTTACGTTGATATTGGAGTTTTCAATACATTCAATTTGGCAGCCACAGTGCCAAAAAAAACGAATATCCGTATAACGAAATTGAAACCCGAATAGTACTCCATCGGATAATCGGGTACAGCCCAACGAACGGATAATCGGGTACAGCCCTACAATAATGTTTAAAAATAAGTCAACAGTCCTGATTTTCCTAGTTGGTCATTTTGAAATGGTTTCATCACGTAGTTTTCATTCTGACATGATAAATAAAAAATGTTGGTTGTTTTTTTGTGTTTCAGAAAAGCTTATGGGACACAATCAAAAACAAAAGGGAGGGTGAAAACGTAAGCGTACCCAGGAGAAACAAAACGGACCAGCCACTGAAGATGGCAGCCAACAAAACCTTCCAAGTGTCCCGAAAGTCAATGTACAAGCGGGAAAAGCCACGCAGCCCTCTTGCTGCTCTCAATAAGGGCGAAGCTGTCAGAGAGCGGTCCCTCTCCAAGCCTACTCCAATGGACAAATACTTTCAGAAATCAGAGGAGCAGAAGGCCTATAATTTGTCTGACCAGGAGAATATCGATTTTCTTCAGAAGGACTCTCCTCCTGTCCTACTCGTCCCAGCCGGGAAGCTGATGGACTCTGGCAACATGTCTGCTAGTCCACATCTGCAGGTGGGCAAACCCGAATATAGAGATCTAACCAAGATGCTCAACAAGACACTGTCACCTATCGGGACACCGGAGATGTTTAAGAAGTTTATGCCACGTATTCAGTCCGACAGCCCACTTTCTGCTGACAGTGGGTTAACTGGAACCCCGGTTCCCTCTTTGAAAGACGCACTTGCCCTCATTGACTCAGATCTGACCAGAATGAACACCAGTCCTAGAGACACAAGTTCAAGCTGTGGATTTTCAGATTCATTGGACTCCAAGAGTGGGACTTGTGGCTATGGACCTGACAAAAATGTCCTTCCAGTGTTACCTGATAGCCCACATGGGTCGGACTCCAACGAGCCGAGGCTGACCTTCTTTGTCAGCAAAAAGGTTGTTGTGAGCGAGGTGGTTTTAGAGGCTGATAAGGCTACGGAATGGGTCAAAAAGGCCTCTTTTACTTCTGCCACGGTGATCAAGAACAAAGCACCAGTGGAGGCAATTATTTCGAGTGGAAGGAAGATAAAGAATTCAAGACGAAGGCTCTTAGAGAAAACCCTGGAGCTGTCTGATGGAAGCAGTCTGTGTGATTCTGCACCAGGAACACCTATCCTTCCTGTCATAAAGCTAGAAACGGAAACCAAAGGATTGCAAAACTCTGCAAACTCCCTGTTTGATGACAGCCATCCAGCCCAGGGGTTAACCTCCTCCAGCCTGACTCCACGCCTTGACGGCTCCCCTACACCCATCACCTTCCCCATCACCTCCCCTCCGTCTTTGGCCCCGGCTCGCTTCTCTTTCTCAGCCACTTCCACGCCCCCAGCAGCCCACGCTCCGTTTGTTTTTCCTGTCAGCTCTCCGTCGCCCCTGTGCTCATCTTCTCCTCTTCACCGTCACCTGACACCACAAGCGTCTCCAAATCTGTCTGTATCTCAGTCCGTGCAGGAAGAATCATTTCCCATTTACATGGCCGTGAATAGCAAGAAGAGAAAGAGTGAGGAGTATTTCAAAAGTGATGTGAAGATTGAGGATGCTGGGAAAGCTGAACCTGTCAAAAGGAGCAAGGTGGTTCCTGGGAAAAAGGAGCCCCTAAGATCCGTCCAGGAGAGGAGGAGTGCAACACAGAGGCCCAGAACAACAGGTGGGCAAAACATTCATTGATGTTAAGATGTGTGTTATTATAATACATTGTGATTTTAAAGACCTGTATATTAAATTCAGTGTGAAGTGAATTTCCACTTTTGTATCATAACACAAAAGCCTTTTAAAGTTAAAGCCATGATAAATGTAATATTCACAGCATTTTTCTTTTATTGACCTAAATAAATAAATACATTTGTTACCTATTTCCAAAAATCTAACTTCTGTTGAAGGTTTGCATGGTTTCTGGACTCTCTTAATTTACTGTTTTGAATTTTTTTTTTCTAGGCTCAGTGAGATCTATGACAACATCATCTTTAAAGATGGCAAGGTCTGTGGTTCCTGCACAGGCCAAGCAACCAAGCTCCAAACTCACCTCATCACGAGGTATGAAGTTATGCATTATTGCCTTTTTAAGAAGGGGAATACATCTTGTATAAGAGTAAACATTTATGTTTTTTCTTTTGACAGGTGTCCATTCTCTGAGGTCATCTCGTATTTCCTCCATGAAGACGTCAAAGATTGTTGCTGTAGCGCAGTCAAAGCTGACCTTCATCAAGCCGGTGGCTCAAACAGGTATTTTGATAGAAGAACATTCTACATTGCACATTTTTGAAAAAATGTTAATGAGTGTTCTACAATTTCTCTTTTTCTTCCAGCCATACCGAGACACCCGATGCCGTTTGCCGCAAAGAACATGTTCTACGATGAGAGGTGGATCGAGAAGCAGGAGAGGGGATTCACATGGTGGATCAACTATGTCCTCACCCCTGATGACTTTAAAGTCAACACTGAAGTCGCTAAAGGTAGCAATCAGCGGGCTGTCACTGCTTAAACATTCTCGGGAAAACTTTTTAAGTGTGTAGTATTTTTGTTCCAATACAGTTTAATCACTTAAAACAGGGGTGTCCAAACTTTTTTCACCGAGGGCCACATAAAGAAAAATATACGAGGGCTGGGCCGCTCACTAGAGGTGAGCAATATTGCCTCATAAGTTCAGTTATAAGTTAGCAAAATTAATCAAGTGTAGGTAAATTATGCTTGATACTTGATAATGCCTTAAGAAAAAAACAGGTTATATCACAGCTCTCCAGAGGGTTTAATTTATTTAGTTGGTAGCTCGTTCCCTAAAACAGGAGGGAAATATGAAGGGTATATTTCAAGCTTGTTAGGTAAATAAGTTATTGTGCTTTTTTTATCAGCTAAGGTTTGTTAGAAAATGTTCCCAACTTTAATTGACTGAATTTATTTGAAAAGTGGGCTTATTAACACATGAATACTACTGTGTACCCAGCTTTTTACCCCCTTTTCCTCGCCGGAATCATCCCGGAGGCTTTTAAAATGCATTTACACAAGAATCCCTATTTTTTGTTTTTTCCTTTAGTTATTTTACGGAACAACTGGTATAACTATAGAGAATCGTTGCCTAAAAATTGTTATAATGTTAAGGTCATCTCGGACGTTTCTATACATTTAACGGAATTTGTTAAATACTACTC
Organism: Notothenia coriiceps; assembly: GCF_000735185.1. NCBI lineage: Eukaryota > Metazoa > Chordata > Actinopteri > Perciformes > Nototheniidae > Notothenia > Notothenia coriiceps. The sequence goes on along the minus strand of NW_011335522.1, from coordinate 4,452 downwards.
CAAGTTATTTCATCGTGCTAAATTTATCTACGTTGTGTAATAAGTTTAGAACGGCGAAATTTACAGTCCCGGTTAGACTTAGAACATTTTATAAAAACTCAAACCAATACAGTCTCTCTCTTAACCGAATTCCCAGTTCGGATAGCTTAATTTAATGTGATTTGGTTTCAAGATGTAAGTAAACAAAGAAGTAGTCGAACAAGACAGACGAATACGATAACCGGTTTTTATCCAAAAGCCGAACATTGGGTTTTTTTAATCGGAAAATGAGTAAAACCTAGTTTACAGTCGTGTACCTTCTTTCGAGAGGTTGAGTCAGAACGTCGGAAAAATGACTGTCGAGCGTTGTCGAGAGATCAAGTTACAAAATTGAATGGCAGAAAGGCAGACATTTCCAAAACCGTGAAACCGCACAGACTTGACGGGCGTGCTACAGACGCCAAGTCTCGTCGGCGGATCCTACTTACCGTGCTAGGGGCGCAGCGACAACGAGAGGTCCCTCTAGTGGAGGGCTTCTAAGCAGACACAACTCATTTGTAAACACAATCGCTTTGAAAGACGCAATACCTATCGCGTTCTTTGAACGTTCTAACAGAACCCCCCTTTTTTGACTCCCTTATAGACATAGTATTATGGAGCCTCCGGGTTAGGCATTTGGTGTCGCCTAACGATAACTTTATCGGTCAGACTCTGAAAAGCGGCAGAAGTGGACTTTAATACGTTTTTGTTCTTTCATATCAATGTTTAGTGTCCCTCGGGCCCGGACAAGTGTCTCGTTTGAAGTCGTCTATAAAGAAACCGGATTACGTATGTCGGTTTTTGCAGAAGGTGAACACAGCTCTTTTTCGCCTTGATTTTGAACTCGACTATCCGGGAGTCATTTATTACGAGTCAGCTATGTATGCACAGAAGGGTTTCTACCGGGCCGAAAGGCCTGGTCGTCCAAGGAGAACCGGAGGTGGAGTTGAAAGGTGAAGACTTACCGGGAACTGGTCCGGGAGCTTGAACACTTGTCAGAACTGTCCGGTTCTCGGCTGCCCTCGCGCGCAAGTCGAAGGCGGCCCCGCCCGGCAACATGCCCACCGGACTTTTCTGTAGAGAGCAACGCAACCGCTCGAAACCCCTCTACGAACTATGAATAGTAGCGGAACGGTTACCGTTACCCTGTGTCGGTAATTGGAGTCTCCGCTTTGGTTTATCTTTTTTACAAAATCATTAGTGGTACACGTTAATAGAACCCGACTCTAGCAGGATATATCTTTAAAGTCGACGGCTGCTATTGACGTGAATTTAACAAATGCGGCCCCACAGGTTTGATTCTGGGGCGCCCCGGTTTACACCCCGGTAAAACTTAGCCGGGGAGTCGATTAACACCCCCGCATATACACTTATGCCGGGTGTTTTACCTTTGTACACGAACAGAGAATATAACATGTAGATTTA
>NW_011335522.1:0-2964 GCF_000735185.1 Notothenia coriiceps | reverse complement strand
GGGGACACATATTCATGTAGAAAAGACGTACAAAAGTGCATTTTGCACGATAGGTCCCCTTTAAATACCTGCAAAAAGAATTGAATCAATACATTTTTTTTTGCGATTTCAATATTTGTGGTATAAATTAGATAATTATGTATTAAATGATATGACATTAGTGTCGACCCTTTTTACCCTCCATGCGTGTGTTGAAACGTGATACTACATTTCCCATGAGCCTCGGCTGCCGTTGCCGTGGATACCCCTCCATGACGTCAGAGTGCATTAGGCTTTATAATATTATAATGTAATAATATTGAGTAAAGATAAAAGTACTCAGATCTTGTACTTGAGTAAAAGTAGAAGTACTCAGATCTTGTACTTGAGTAAAAGTAGAAGTACTCAGATCTTGTACTTGAGTACTAAAGGATTAAATACATGTAGAGGAGTTTTATTGACATCAAAATAAAAGTTATTATCTTGCAGAATGGTTTTTTATCATTATAGAATATTAAATGATTCTGTTCGTCGAAAGATCCCTAATAAATAAAATGTAATGCATTTTTCCACCACTAGATGTCAGACTGTGATACATTTCACTTCTGCTCACTGAGCCTTCTTTTTATCAAAGGAGGTCATGTAGAAATAGCACACGGTAAAAAATACTCCGTTACAAGCAGTGGTGTAAAGTAACTAAGTACATTTAATGGAATACTTTAGTACAATTTTGAGATACTTGTACTTTACCTGAGTATTTCAATGTTTTTAAACTTTGTACTTCTACTCCACTACAGTTCAGAGGTGAATGGTGTACTTTTCCTCCACTACATGTATTTAATACCTTTAGTTACTTCACAGATGGGGATGCTCTGTATGTGGGTACGGACCAGGCGTCAATGAAATGCCTGCAGCTAGTGCAGAACGCAGCTGCACGTCTTCTCACTGGCCACAAAAAGCGTGACCACATCACCCCAGCTCTGGCCTCACTGCACCGGCTTCCAGTTCGGTTCAGAACTGATTTTAAAATCCTTTTATTTGTTTTCAAAGCCCTAAATGGGCTGGCTCCTCCTATGTAGCTGAACTCCTCCATCGCTACACCCCAGAGCCTTAAGGTCTGCTGACCAGCTGCTGCTGGTAGCGCCCAAGACCAGGCTCTAAACCCGAGGGCACCGAGCCTTCGCAGCAGCTGGTCCCAGGCTCTGGAACACTCTGCCCCTCCATGTGAGGTCGGCCCAGACCCTAGGGGGTTTTAAATCTACGCTAAAGACTCAGTTCTTCTCCCTGGCCTGGCACTTTGGCTCGACCAAAAATCGTTTAAAAAGTGTGCTATATAAATAAAACTTGATTTGATTTGAGGCATCTCAGCCCTGATGGCAGGGGGCGGCCACTGGCCCCATAGGCATGCCCCAGTGGGGCAGCCGCTTTTAGTGCCGCCATGGCAAACGAAGATCTGCTCCGACTGCCGTATACAGGCAGTAGCATCGATATACGCCCTTAGGGCACCCACAGGGCACAGCAACTCTGACGTGCCGTTCCCCCCTGCTGCACCCCCCATTGTCTCCACTGCCTGGAAATGGCCCTGTTACCTCTCCCACCTCTACTCAGCCCCCGGCCATCAGCTCACAGACACTTCTCACATCAACCCCCGGTTCTTCTCCACCTACCAGGTGAGGAGGGAGCTGCAGAAGTGTAAGGCGAGGAAGGCGGCGGGTCCAGAGCTCGAGGCTCCTCCAATCCTGTGCGGATCAGCTGTGTGGGATTGTGGAGCTTCTGTTCAACCTGAGCCTGAAGCAAGGGAGGGTACCACAACTGTGGAAGACGTCCTGTGTGATACCTTTGCCAAAGACCCCTCACTCCAAGGAATTCAACAGCTACCGGCCGGTGGCGCTGACATCACAGCTGAGGAAGACCCTGGAGAGGCTGGTCCTTGGACACCTCCGGCCCCTTGTGAGACCATCAATGGACCCGCTGCAGTTCGCCCACCAGCCTGCCATCGGGGTGGATGACGCCGTTATCTACCTGCTGCAGAGGTCCCTCTCCCACCTGCAGAATGCTGGGGGCACTGTGAGGATCATGTTCTTTGATTCCTCCAGTGCCTTCAACACCATCCAGCCCCCACTCCTGGGGGACAAGCTGCAGCTCTCGGGGTGGATCACCACCTCACCTCCTGGATCCTGGACTACCTCACCAACTGTCCACAGCACGTGAGGACCAGGGAGTGTCAATCAGACACCATCATCAGCAGTACGGGGGCCCCCCAAGGGACGGTGCTGGGACCGTTTCTCTTCACCCTCTACACTGCAGACTTCACCCACAACACCGCTACCTGCCACCTGCAGAAGTTCTCTGACGACTCCGCCATTGTTGGCCTCATCATCAACGAGGATGACAGGGAGTACAGGGAACTGACGCAGGACTTCACCCTCTGGTGCCAGAGGAACCACCTCCAGCTGAACGCAGCGAAGACCAAGGAGCTGGTGGTGGATTTCAGGCGGCGCCAACACTCCCCCCCCCCGACACCAGTGAACATCCAGGGAGCAGACATTGAGATTGTGGAATCTTACAAATACCTGGGTGTTCATCTGAACAATAAACTGGACTGGACTGACAATTCTGCCGCTCTGTACAAGAAGGGTCAGAGCAGACTGTCATGTCCAAGAAACTTATAGTGAAAGTGTATTCTTTATGTTAGAGTTGTCATGTCCCTTTGTCTTGTGCTTTATGTCTATACCCTTAATTATTTCTTCCTCTCATTTCAGGCCTCCACGCTCCCCGCCCCTTTTCTGTCTCCTGCGTCCTTGATTATTTTCCCCGCCCTGATTGTTTCCAACTGTGTCCCCTTTACCTGTGTATATATTGTGTTAGCTCCCTCCTGTTAATTGTCAGTTCGTTGTCTCTCGAAGACCACGTATCGGCTTACCTCACGGACCTTTTCACGGACCTTTCACGGACCTATGCTATAGATCGCATTATAGTTTTCCT
>NW_011335521.1:294703-311008 GCF_000735185.1 Notothenia coriiceps | reverse complement strand
ATAGCTATATTTAGATCCTCATATATGCAGAATAACTGTGTGTGTGTGTGTGTGTGTGTGTGTGTGTGTGTGTGTGTGTGTGTGTGTGTGTGTGTGTGTGTGTGTGGGGGGGGTGGGTAGAGCTGACTCCTGCAGGACTGAATCTACAGCATGCCTGTCTCTACATGCAGACCAGATGTCTGTAAGGATGGTATATCCCTCCTTGGATGGGTAATAATAACATACCTTAACATATATTCAGCAGCTACAAATACCATCAATGTTTGCTCTAAACTCTACATGACCCAGATGACATTTCTCCCAGCAGTCACAACATATGTGAATATCTGCAAAAACAATCTAGGTCACATAGGGTTACAGAACACATTGGCTTTGCCTATTTTGCACATCAAATGTAATCATTACACATGTATAGTAATCCAGACAGTCAGAGCTGCCCTACTTTGGCACCGGAGACACAGACGTAAACATAGACATCAGCACAGAGGGGCGGTCAGGTCAGTTTAAGAGACACAGGAGGGGGGGGGGGGTGCATGCATGGCAGACCCAGACAGTGCATGGCACCAACTAACTCGACCGCTCCGCTTTGGGAAAATAACGAGGGTGAGACGGGGGTTGCTAGGAGACCTCACCCAAAGCAAATAAAGCCCCATCTGCTGCAGCGAGATTTGGAGTGGGTTGGCCAAGTCGGACAGAGAGAGGGAAATCAGCCCAGGAGGATCATTGGAAACGAGCTGAGACAGGGGAGGATAGATAGAGAGAGGAGGGAGGGATAAAGGGTGATAATGAGACATGAAAGGGATATGAAATCAAGATATGAGAGTGAAGGGGAGTAGGAATTTAGAGGAGGGATGGGAGAAAAGTAAGCATGACGGGAAGCTTGATTAATGAATGACTAAAAAGTCTCCCACTCATAACCCTCCTCAGGCACACACACTTACACACACATCTTCAAATCCATCTTCACAAAATCACCATGAACACATCACTCTCTGTATTGGATTGCTTTCATCTACTCTAATCACAACATTTATAACAAACGCTGGTGGCGGCAGAACCAAGTCGCTGCTGATGTTGATTTGTCCAAGTCCCCCATTAGTAACAGACGATGCCCTTGTTACCATGGGGACAACAAAATGAGATATCACAGTTGAGTCGCAGCAGGCTTTGTGCCCACGTTATATGATGACGCCTGGTCAATTCACACAAACATCCACCTCATATTTAGTGTGAATGACTCACTCCTCTCCTCTTTGCTGTTGCTATTAGTGTGCAGGGGCTGTAGGAGTTATCTTCAGTCATAGAGAAGTATGCAAAGATTCAATTGAGTCTCTCAAAGGGATTCTTCATTTTTAAATTAGGACAGAACTGTTGAATGTGACATTCATTTCATGTCGGATGAAACATTTAAATCATAAGCAATAAAACAACCACTTTCAAGTCAATATACTTGGCTTTGATGCTACAGCTCTTCTCGTAGGTTAATCTAATTTGATGCTCCAACATCTCAGTTTGCAATGCCACATCTAAAATTAAGAAAGGACTACATTTTTAGTTTTAATAAAGAACGAAAGTAACACCAGATAACAATCCTGGCCACTAGCCTGGCTTAGCAGTATAATTCATTTCTGCAGCCTCTGACTCCAGAGGTATTTATGATTTAATGTGTGATCTTTTAATCACATATTTAAATGTCAATGTATTTAACTGACTAATTAGTGCATTTTCCCTGTTTCCTTAAGATGGTCCAGACATACAGTAGACTGCAGTATGGTTTTCCTAAAGATTTTATGTAAACATTATCAATTGCTCTAAAAATGAAAAGAATAACGTTTTTATATTTTATAACAGTCACAAATGTTGGCACAAGTGGTTAAGCGTTAAGAAGATACAGCCTTGCTTAGGAAATAATGATATGGCCAACAGGACTTTCATGACTTGAATTTAAAGGGGACCTATCATGCAAAATGCACTTTTGTACGTCTTTTTGAAAAAAGACTTCACAGACATGTTTTATATAGGTATGGCCCTACAATATATGTTTCAAATGTAGCATGATAGGTCCACTTTAAATTGATGACAAAAAGCCTGAGCCTTTTGAGTGATTGGCCAAACTTAATTAAGGTACATTACCAAATGATTGAAGTGCCCCTTTAAAGTAAAGGCCACTTAGAGATTTAAGGTTACCTGATTAGAAACAAACACTTAGCCCATACAGATATCAAGGTGCATTTTATTAGATGAAGATCCAATGATATATAGTCAACATCAGCATCCTCCTTTACAAAATACATTAAAATTGAAACATTTTCAGTAAAAAAGTAGTATCGTACAGCCAATGTGGGGTACCAGAGAGAAAGCATGACATGACCTAAATCATATTCATTCATCATCGTATGGGTCATAGATAAAACACAATACATTAACACTATTTACAGTCTGTAACACGGAGGTCGACATGAATGGTAATCCTCGTGTTGAATACACTAAATAGAATATATTCATATATTAGGATTTTTTGTTTACAAAATCATAATGCATTATATATATATATATATATCACAGAGAAAGGCTACCCACAACCTTGGCTTTCAGCTGTACACACCCCCTTGTTTTGCAAAACTTTGACAAAGCAAAATGGGATCTTTTGTTTGGTTAATTTATTGTTGAAGGGTGGATTCTTTGGTTGTGCTGGGTTTAATGTCGCAGCCTCCGACTGCTGAGTTAAACGTATCTGTTTTAGGTTTGGTTGTAACTGGTTAGAGTCCATATACAGGGCAACTTCTAGAGCAATGTTCGCAACAGTGGGAAACTATGTGACGACAGGGCAACTCATTTTACTTTTCTAAACCAGGGTCACATTTAATCTGTCAAAGAAGGACCTGGTAGTTTCAATGGACTGTGGAAAAACAGATAAGATGTTTCATTGCAACACAAAATGTTCTTTTCACAAAAATGTGACGAGGACCGAGCACACAACTGGTCCGATCACTTGTATCACTTCAAGCATGCATTAACGTTGCATTTCCACAAGATGGATTCTCTCATTTGAAAATAACACATTCCCATTTGAGACAATTACACACCCAGCACATTAAGTTGGATCCTTGCCCTGCAATAAAAAAAGTTAGCACAAAGGTACCTGAGCAATGCTTCCCATTAATGTTACTTCAAATATTACCCAGGGGTTATAACTCAGAGGCCCATGATGCATGAGGAATATTGAAACCAAACAAATCTAAAACTGGGATAGAAGCTAGGAAGCTGTTGCATTTAGGACGAATAGAATAGTCCGTCATATGCATTGCTTCACAATGTTGCCCAGTTGGTTCGTTATTTTGTTTAGTTAGGGCCAGTTAGTGAAGATCAGTGTAATAGCAGTTAAACAGCAGTCATCCCAGACTGAAAGAGAGCCTAAGAGTGAAACCTTTTTATACATATGCATCTACAGTACACTCCTCTGTGGTCACGTATATACCTCGTAACGTCAGTAACATTAATCCTTTATGTGGTAATTTATTTTGCAATTTCCCTTGGCCCATGAAACCAGTCATGCATTGGCCATTTGTTTCAGTTATCTGAAATCACACTGTTATTTCCATTAAAGCAGGCATTGAGTCACCAGCAATCACCTTAACTCAATTTATCCTCTGAAAGCAAAAAATGCTCTCAGTTCTCGCAAACCTTTGGAAATCCCGGCCAAAGTTGTTCACCTGAGACACGCTTATGTTGTGTTATTCTATCTAGCCAAGTAACAAAGGTGGATGCAACGATGCATCTGGGAACGCCAGACATACACGAGAAGGATCAGCAGATCACTTTACACGACTCGTTGTATTAAAGGATGAATCAAACCCAGGGGAGCCGCTTTGCTGCTGAGAGGGCAAATTCCTGTGAGATATTAGGACAAGCCGGTGGCTGTCTGTCTGTATCTCTTTCACTCGGGCCGTCCTGAGCTGCATCACTGGCATTACATGGAGTGAATCCCAGCCACAAGCTAGAGATCGGCCTGGTGGGCAGCAATCCCTGCACCCGACCCGCCCCCACCCCCCATGTGCTCGGGACTCCATGCCAAGCCTCAGCGCCAGGCCTCATCACTGGCCCAGATTTGCTATAATCATCTCAGGTCATCTGATTTAAGCTGGGGACGGAGTGAATGCCCGTCAGCTGGTCAAACAGGGCCAATGAACCCCGCCAGGCCAGACTCTTTTTGGCTAAAATATACACTGAGCAACCTGTTAAAGACTTGTTTTAACATAAATGTTAGGCAAGGTGGAATACTTCAAGCAATGAAGAGGTATAGAGGGAGTGTTGCCACCTTTTTTAAAAGCTATCGACTTGTGTTTCATTAAAAACAACAACGGGAAAACATGACATCTTGCTGGCCAACCGCCTAGTCCTGCTAGCTGCGTACAAGCCCGCCTAGTCTGTCTCTCTGTCAAGCTGGGATGTCTGGGACCTTGATGTGTATGTGTGTGTTTCTGTGTGTGTACATCAAGAGGCGTGGTAGGGAGGGATGGGCAGAGTTACAGAGGTTAATGGTAAATCAGCCAAACCAAAGTCACACACTCACCCATCACACACAACCCCCTTCCCTCCCTCCCTCCCATCCATCCCGTCAACCCACCCCCCCTTTCCTCGGCTGCATTTGTGTCCTGGCTGCTCATCCCTCAGTCCCAGCCGTTGTCCTTGATCATGTGGGCCAGCTCAATGATGAACTTGCCTTCTTTGTACTTCTGACTGCTCTCAAAGGCATGTTCCTGGAGGGTGAGACAGAGGACAGGAGAGACAGCATTTAGTTAAAATGACAGATAGACGCACAGTAATAACATGTTTATATCTTTGACGGACCGAAGCGTCGTGAAAAAACACAAGAGGTCCATACAAAAACTCTGCTCATGACAGTGCTTACAGCTGTGTATGAAAATGTTTGACTCAGTCAGGGCCTATCACTGCTGCTTGCTCTTTGGGAGCTGGTTATATAACCGGCAGTCACTAAACGCTACAGAGGGGCCTGCAGGACCAAATCTCTGACCAGACTGGATTGTCCTAAGCTAGCAGGAGAGTTTCTCATTGGGAAACAGAAAAAAACCAAAGGGTTAATCCTTGCAATGGCCTACCCAGATGTAGAATCTGCTCTATTTTTGCAGGCTGTAAAATGCATTCCTACTGTTAGGTGTGTTATCCAAAATTCCTCTGGAAAGTGTGAATGGAATTTATAAGAAAGTGAGAACTACACACAAGATGATCAGTTCCCCTACGTGTTTTTCTATTGAATGAAACAAATCGACTAACACCCTAATCACTATTTCTCATAATTTATCTATTGGTTTTCCTTCATAAAATATGTTGATTGCAAAAATCATGTAAAAAGAAGGATTGAATTAGCCTCGCTGACTCAGCTAGTGAAAAATCCAGTAACAGTTTATGAAAACGTTGTGACTTAATACCTCCAAAACTATAGACGTTCCTCTCAGCCTCATTTGTGTTTACTTTAAGTTTGGTGCTAATTAGCAAACATTAGCATGCTAAATCGCTAAACTATAAATGCTTAACATCAGTGTAGTTCTTACAAACAGTATATCCCTGAAAATGAAGGAACATTTTACCACCTCAGCTTGTTCCCGTTCCACCTCACATATCTCCAAATGTGGATATTCCTGGCCTCAGTAACTGACAATGATAGCAGAGAACCTTAACTCCGAGCTTAAAAAGGTCTTTGTGGTAAATGTTGAGTTTAAATTAGATATGCTTGCTTTTTTTTAGTTGACACGTCCTATAAAAAACACTATTTAGGGATATGTGGGGGGATAATTTTGACACAGCTTTTCCTTGAAGCCTTTTTTTACAGTCTCTAGAAAGAAGAGTCTTAGAGTGTGCTGATATATATAAATGTTCTTTCAGTGATTCACTGCGTTTTTACTTTGTTTTGTCTTTGGTTATTTTGGTTCAGAGCTGCAGAGGCACGCTATCATATTTCTTGGTTTAGAAGTGCAGTAGGTCAAGCCTCTCAAAAGAACTTTGAGGACTGCGGAAAATCAATGCTGCTGCTGCTGCGAGTGATATTAATGGAAACCCTCCATTAAGTCCTATCTAGTGTCTGTGTGCTTATCGTGTGCTTGCATGTGACTTCTGTTTTCTCTGCCTTGTGGGGTCCTGACGGGAATAGAAACTACGCAGAAAAGTATCCACTTTTAAAGCTGGTCCACCAGGTGTTTATACCACTTGCATAAGGAAAATATTTATTTTTAGGTTTGAAGGTTATAGAATCAGGTTTAAGGTTAAACACGTAGCAGTGAACGCTATGGTTAGGTGTGAGAGAGAGAGAGAGAGAGTGTGTGTGTGTGTGTGTGTGTGTGTGTGTGTGTGTGTGTGTGTGTGTGTGTCACCTCCATGCAGGCAGGGTTCACCAGTGACAGCTGCACATGCTCGTCTCTGTTGATATATGAAGACAGCTAACATGTGTTGATGTTGTTTGGTTCCCCCTGATATCGCACCTAAAATATCACCTGCAGTAAATACATCCTACACGTGTGTCTTGCAAGTGGCAACAACTGGGTCTGAAAAGTGAAGACAAAACTGAATAGCCTTATACGTGCATTCTTTCTACTTTCCATCGGGGGGCGACCTCACTGGTTGCAAAAATAAGTCAGATTGTATAGAAGTCTACAAGAAAATGACCCAACTTTTCACATGATTTGTTACCTCAGTGAAAAGGTTACTAATGACTTAATGGTCTCATTTGCTTGTGTAAAGTCTTGTTGAATACATGATGAGGTTCATTTAGTAAATGATTGTCCCACTTACAGTTAGATGACAAAGCAAGGTGTGCCTTAAGGCGTGCTCTTGTTTAGCGTTCAGTTGTACTAGCTCTATCCCCTCCTGTTGATACTTGTTCCAAACTAGCAACAGGCGATGGCAAAAAATGCAAAATGCTAGGCTTCAAAACCGTCGTACACAAACTAATGATGTCATGGTGACTAACACTAACTCTTAAATACAATCTATTAAATGTTTAAATGCTATATCACAGCTTTACAGAGACTTTGCTAATATCCCTCTAATATTAACCCAAGCCATAGTGAGGCAAACTGTCATTTTGTAAATGTTCAATCAACACTAGACAAATAAAGATTTCTCCTTCGTTTCTCCATCTGTTCTGAGAAATCTATCTCATCATTAATTCAGCCCACAGCTGTACCATGGCATTGAGAAGAGGTCCAAATATAAGAACCGTGCAAATGAAATTAGGGTGTGCTATAATAACCACCTTCCAGTTTATCCCCCTCTAACCTTGGGTGCAGTTTGCGGTGAGCTTGTGCATCAAATTAGCCAAGGACACTCACGTATTTCCAGCCCAGGGTGGTCTTGCAGTTCTCACAGTAGATGTCTGCTACAGCATGCAGGCCTGTGAGCAGGACCCTCTCCTCTGCAGGGCCACACCCAACGTTCACCCTGAGAGACAGAGATTGGGTTTGTTGAGAGGAAAGTAGAGAGGCAGGAGAGACAAGCAGAGACAACAGTTACAAATTAATATTGTGCAAGTGGCTCAAGTTGCTTGGTTGCATGTACTGTACGATGTGCTCAGAGTGAGTCACTGCCTCACACCCACCCACACAGCGCATACTGATAGGACGCTAGGCCATGGAGAATAGATTTAAACAGCCTCGTTTTCACACTCAATTCAACCGATAATGACTATAAGGCACAGGCTGGTTCTGTCATCAACACTTCATGCATTATTACCTCATTTAAAACACCTGAGCATGTTAGATAACTCGTCTCCAACCCACCTTGTTGACATATCGTCAACATGAAATGCAGCAACAGAGGAATACTCACACTGAGTTGAACAGGTAGGCCCTGCCTTGGCTGCCTTGAAACGACTGCAGAGACGAGACGAGACAAAGATGAGAAGACTGAAACATGATTCAGTCTGATCATACAGTGAAGTAACTCTATAAAATGATAAGAGCACGCTGTTATATATTGCATTAATGCTTTAGCCAAATAAAAGAGAGAGTCTTAGTTTCCTATAAAACACCCACGTGTGATTTGAGACAGGCCTTGAAATAGGAGCTTTTATTTTAAACCTAGAGAGAAAATCTATGTTCATGTCTACTTTAAAATGGTGCGCAGTCTCCCAGTAACAGTCCGTATGCTACTGATCAGATCACAGTTGGCAAATGCATAAGTAACTTCACCACTGCCCTTTTTCCACAACATTAAAGCTTCTATTGAAGAGAAACAATGAACAGATTTGTGTCGTCCACCTGTGTTACGACCGGCCGAAGGCCTTTGTGCACAGGTGTGCAATGTTTTCATATTCGCATGTGGAAAAGGTGATAGTGCATTCATAATCCAGTTTACTAACCAGTTTATAACATAATCCATCCACAGGCAATAGTGTGGCGGCAGCTGACACAGACATGCAGGTGTTCAGCCTGTTGTTTGTTCTCTTAATTCCTCATCCGTTCTCCCTCTTTATTAATCTTCAACGCTTGTCCTTTTAATGACTGTTAATCCTTGTCAATTAAGAAATGTAAGAATAAATGAGAGACAAAAACTATACAGTCAATGCTTGTTTCTAAATTAAAACAACTTAATGTGAGATTGAAAAGTAAAAGCAAAAGCAAAAGTACTTTTTCAGTCTGTAATAATTAGCCTCCTGGATGTAAGTACTGCCTTCGTGTTTTCCAGGGAGACAAGTCACCGGAGCAGGGTGCCGGTTACCTTGGAGATGAGCTCGTCGTGGTTGGCCAGGTGAGCTCGGCAGTGGATGCAGCTGTAGGTCCGGTGGCAGCTGGGCAGGTACGCCTGGAAGGTCTTGGAGCGCGTCATTCTGACCATGGGCGGAGTTGGCGGGCGGTGCAAGAAGGGACTGCCAGCCCAGGTCGGCTCACAAGGGAAGCACCGCAACACACAGGTGAGGGCCGTGGTGGGCGTCGGGTTGGGAGGCAAACACCTGAGCACAGGGGGGATAATATAGCGGCTAATGGTTACATGGTTCTGTAACAGCTGCTTCCTTAAACTGGTTTGTAAACTGAGCCACAGGTGTATAATTGCTGATGGGATTACCACCTGCTCTGTGTGCTCAGAGAATTCTCCAGCCTGCTCGCATCTTTGAAACTCTTAAAGCCTCAAGGAAGTATAATGTAATGAGACGTCATGCATTATTAGCCTGGTAACAGACACTTAAATTCACATTTAGGTTACCTGTGAAAACACGGAAGTACTACTTTAACAGATGAGATTTAAACATTGTACAGGTGCAAGCTTCCACCGTACAGGTACTTCTGCCAAGAGGCAAAAGTTAATTGTACATGACTCAGAGGAGAGAAAAAGCAAAGCCTGTGGCGAGCTGTCTATTGGAAAAATTCATGATAAACTACAACTTGGGGATAGTTTAACTTTAACCAGAGAATTGCAGACAGAGAGTAACAGGCTGCAGCCAAGTCTTGAGACTTTGTGACATAATGAACTATGTCACAAGGGTCTTCCTGCCTAAAATACATAAACATAAGCTTTGCATACACTCAAATGGTCTACAAAATGAATGACATTACTCTCAGCCTCAAGTGTCCTTTGTGTTTAGTGCTAATACGAGAATATGCCATTGCTAACACGCTAAACAAAAAAGTTGAACATTATACATGCATTAAAACACATTAGCATGCTAGCATTTATTAAGCATTTTTGTGAATACGAGCATGCTTGTGTTAGCATTTAGCTCAATGCATTGCTGTTAGCATCTACAACCTCAGTCCCAGTGCTGCTTGTGTGGCTTTAGACTCTTAATTCTAGCTTCTCACATGAGGGAATATATGGTTGACATTATGTAGACCAAACAATTACTGACTTATTTATGTTTGACAGTGTGTGTGTGAGGACCCCGGGAAGAATAGCCAATGCTCATGCTAGTGCTAATGGGGATCCTAATAAAGAACAAGAACAACTTGATTGTTATTGCATAAAATGGTATATTGAAAATAATAATCAGTGGCATCCATCCCCCCGTGCTCAAACCATTTTACATTAACCAGTTCAATGCAGGACACACAGACAGCAAAGCTAGCTCTCATTCTGTGTTTAAGTCTATGAGGCTGCAAAGATAATCTGCTTAGTGTAGCACAACTGTGAGGATCGTGCTCTGCTCACTCCATGATATCCAAATAGACCGAGCCCTTAAAATACTCCTGCTGGTGTGCCCTGGTGACTGAGAAGATTAGTGAGCCGGCCTGGGAACTCGTCCCACAGGCTCAGAGGACGGGAGAGTGTTTTGACTAACTGTGCATGAGATAGGTTAGGAGCCTGTGCTCTCTACCTTGAGATGCAGATACAATCTTTGTGTTTTTATTGCTTAATGCAACTTTAATTGAGAGTTCAGCCCTGTAGCTCTGGTGCTAAACACAAACCATCAATCGCTAGATTTAATCTGGTTTTATTCCCCAGTGCTACTTCTCATAAAGCTGTTGAAGAGCCTCACTAAAACATTGTATTCTCCTTTTTATTGTCTACCTGCATATTTTCAAATAACTAACTAACTAACTATTCTTTCTCCTTTGAATTGTCAATTTACAAAACAACATGTTCTAACTATGACTATAAGGGCTGTGACTCTATACAATGGTGTTATAACTTGTTGTTTCACATATCCCCTTCACAACACACCGTCCCATTCTGTCTCCTCTCCTTCCTGTCTGTCTTTACTGAACCATCTGGAAAAACTAATAAAAAACTGAATGGAAGCAGGAGGCCTCTGTGAGTTCAGCACTTGAGAGAGAGAGAGAGAGAGAGAGAGAGAGAGAGAGGGAGAGAGAGAGAGAGAGAGATAGGCCTCTTGACTTCACTTCTCTGCAATATGATTGTTATTAGAGTCAGAGGCTGATAGAGGCTTCAGTGCCTTTGGGAAGGAGCGTNCACACACACACACACACACACACACACACACACACACACACACACTGACCCAAAGCCTGTTTTATCCTATCGGTTATTTCAGGGCTGAGGACAAGGAAAAGTTTATGTTGGATCCAGTCCTCTGAGATCTGATCGAAATATTTAGAACTGTGTTACCTAATTGACAATTTATTACATGATTAAAGATGTTGAAGATTTTTATATTTGGCTGCTGTATAACTTAGAGCTGAATTCATACTTAAGCAAAAATGACAACAGTCTCTTCTATTTTTATCATAACATTTAAGTATTTTATAATAGTAAACTGAGTATGAGAATTAGAGTGTTGATTAGCAAACAAGCTATTTGAATTGCAATTAATCAAGAAAAAAATCAAAATCTACACAAAGCCTGCTGATAGCTCGGTTATAAGTATCAGGTATTGCAGGTCAAATCAAACTGAAACTTAAAATGTAATTACATAAAATTCAAGCTTCTTCTTCTTCTTCCAAGCCTCTACCTCCCGCTGCATTTGCTACAAGATATAGATGTCATATATATATAACATACATAATGCATGTGGAGTTCTCTCTGTGTAATATCTGCAGTCGCTGGGGAATCTGAGTGCATGTCAGTGGCTTTGAATACTTCCAGATATACATTATTCAAGTGATTCAAATACATTGTCATCATATGCTGTCTGATGACATTTTTTGGCAGTCAACTAATTGTTGTTTTTCATTTTTTAAGCTATAACTGCCATCAATACATTCTCCGTTATCATTAAGTGAATATTTTTGGGGTTTCGCTGTTGGTCACACAAAACAAGATATTTTAGGATTCAACTTGGACTCTGTGAACTCGTGACAAAGCATTTATTCCATCTTTTCTGACATTTAAACAGAAATACCTGCTTAACCAAGAGAATAATTGCAGATGAACTGATAATGAAAATAATATCAGATTGCAGCCCTAAAGATGTTCTGGCTTTGATTTGACATGCATAAAATCGACTGATTTGGCAATGCTTTATTCTTACAGTATAGCCTGAAGTCCTGAGTCGTTCCATAAGGAAACCAATTATCATGACAGCTGCACAATGCGGTTATTTGAAATTTTAACACAATTAGTTTCCAAGAACAGGACAACACTCATCTTGGTGGGTGGACATGCTTGAAACTCATTCTGCAAAAGGCAAAAATTGTTTGTGGGAACAAAGATGATGACGCACTGTAAAACGTTGATGGATAATCATAGTGCTTCTCACTTTAAAAAAAAGCTACATTGATAGAATAACAAATTGCATAAATGATCAGATGACTAGAAGATCTGGTGGCTGTGATTCAGAGGGGGGCCAGCAGCAGGAAGTTTTAGTACTGACGTCTGCATAGCTTCAGTGTGTCTTTAATGTTTATCCATCTTGTGTCTGTTTAGTTCTTAGTCTGCCTGTGTCGTCTCTCCGTCTGTCCCCATGCCTCTCAGCCTGTTTGTGTATTTGTTTTCCCTGCTGTCACTCTTTTCTATTCATCAGTTCTGCCGCGAGTCGCTTGAGGTCACAGCGCTGTCCATTCTGGTCATTTCTGGGTGTCATCACAAAGGGCTACGTGCCATGAGTTTCAACAGCCAAAAGGGCCCTTGTATCCCAACAAAAAAACCTTTGTTATGTAACGCACTGATGCTGCCGCTGCTGATGCTGCTTCTGACAATGATCGAGGGCAGGAGGAAGAGATTCAAAGCGGGAGGGGAAGATGAGAGTCACACAGGGACAGAGAGGGAGTTAAATTGAACACAGAAAGAGAAAGGGAAGAAACAGTGTGTGTCCCTTTCAGCGGTGGATGAGCTGAGTGTGTCAACCACTGCCCACATGCTGCACCGACATGATTTCTGTACTTCATGTATTTTCATGCTGCTCTGAGAGAGACAGCATACAGCAGCATGACATCACCGAGTAAAGGAGGAGAGAACTGGGCTCTACCCCCCCCGAACATATCAAATGTCACTGATGGAGAGATGTTTCTGCATCCCAGGTGTGTGTGTCTGGTTACTGTTGCGATGTTTGATCTGAACTCACTACCAATTGATTCTGTCTGTCTCTACTCTGCCCTCTGTGGAGAATTATGCAGCTTGTTTTCAGGTGCTTTATAAACTCTTACTTACACATTCTTAAAATGCTCATTATCTAGCTTGTTCGTACATCTCTGTTGCATTTCAAAAATTGACAACAAAAAAAAGTGGCTGACCTGTGAAACCCTCGGCACACAAACACATTATAGATAACTTTTGTTTGTGTAGTCCTATGTGCAAAGGATCACCTTTCAGAGGCCTGCAACACTCTGACCCCCAACATCGATCCCTGTGTATCGACTCCTCACATGATCAATAACTATCTGCATTCACACTTTGTAATGAAAATAAATCGGTGCAAAGGTTGCGACTAAACTGTCTCACATGGACTTTATTTAGTAAATGCTTTGGGAGGATGGGGGGGGGTGCAGCATTTCCAACTCCTCTCTGCATGGCCTTACTTGAATGGTCTGTCATTGACTTGTTGGGAAGGGTAGATGTCACGTGGACAAACACATCAATAAATACACAAAAACATGAAGGCTTAAGGTTTACAGTGTGTGATTATTGAATCAGGTCACAAGCAGTGGCGCACTTCATCTGGGCACAACTTCGGCCACCACACGCAGCACAGATGGCGGGGATTCCTCAGCTCAGCAATTCTCCACATACACGCACATACACGCACGCACGCACGCACGCACGCACACACACACACACACACGCACACACACGCACGCAACTGACGCAACACACACTCTAAAAAAGCTGTAACATCTGTAATGACTTTGCCATATCGATGAGAACAATGTGATTGTCGTCAGAGCTTCTCATCACAATGTGCGTATACATGGTCCCCCGTATTGATCACCCCTGACGTGCACTATCACGACCAACCGCGCACACGAGGGGGATGGCGCATACGTGCTGGACTGCCATCACACAAACACCATGCGTCCTAATAATAACAACATGTAGGCTAGACACTTTAGATCCACTGCAATGTATAACTCTGTATCCAATCTTCGAGGAAAGGACAAGTCCTGGCATGATAAATACATTTCAATGTCATGTAATACATGTTGTTCTTGGCAGGACATAATCTACAAGCAATACACTTGTTTTTTATTGTAATATCACTGCACTTGTGCCTGAATGTTAAAAGTTGCCTTGGTTAAAAAGTACTGTAAGTGCTGTCCATCACTAATCGACGTTGGAATAAGCTTCTTACAGCGATAGGAAAACAGTGCGTAACAACAAATGCACCACAGTGAAAAATAACGCAGAGGAAATCATTTTACCTTTGAAGGGAAGAAAACACGTATCTCCACGTAGCTTAGAAGATGTCGCACCTCCTCGTTTTTTCTCACGGCACTGCCAATCCTAAATCCCCTTTCGCATTCCTTCCTAGACAAATTTCCTCTTCTCTCTCCGGCCCTGACAAGTCCTGCAGAGACGCAATGTTTTGACGCGCAATAATGCCCAGCAGAGTTTAGAAGAGCAGAGGTAAAGAGTGCTGAAGCAACCAGCCGGAGCGAGAGGGTTCCCTCCAACTCACTTCCGCGTTCGTATAGAAACCGTTACACAGTCAGGACTGTTATTTCTCTCCGGTTTCTGTCCATTGTCTCATTGTTTTGTTTCATTTAGTCGTTTAGCAGTGTAACCTATGTCTACTGTTCTGTTACATATACTGTCACACATTTGAGTGTTACATGATGTAGGTATGCTTTTGAAATTATGATTTTTGTGTGTAAAGAGTCTATGGTAAAGACTAGTGTTTTGATGGTGAGCTCAAGATCAAATAAGACAGTTAATTATAACAATAATGTGCTTCACTCAAATGTATATATTTGTTGTTGTTTTACATTTCAACAAAGCTTTTTCATTCAAAAAAAAATGTGTTCAAGGTACAAAAGCTTAAATGTATTTAGATATAAGATTGTGAAAACTAAAATACACATCATTTTAAGCACTCAAGAGAAAAACAATAGCTACACCACAAAGAAATAATAATGTTAAAGATGATGAGGATAATAATTGGAAACATTTTATATATTTGGTGACAAACACCACTGTGTAGGCCTACATTTGATTTCTTATTTATTTCAAGTTTAAGAGTCTTTAATTTCAAGTAGCACAACTTAAACGTCAGATTGAATTAAAAAAAAAAGGTTATTAACAGTAGTACATAAACATTAATAACACATTCAAAGTAATTGAAGGTATTTGTTATTTTAACTACTGCTGTATAATACAAAATAGACAAAATATGAATGATATTTTCCTGTATGTATTTGTTTGATACATTTTGTGTAATAGTTTCAGATGTATTTCTCCTGTTTTGTCAGTGATGCAGAATCACAATAAACCATGGCAAAGATATTTTAAAGCTCTGAAGGACGTGCACCATCTTGGTGGCCAGGTTGGCAATCTTTGGCAAAGAGGACACGGACCGCTTCCTCGATGAATGATATCTGTAACAGCCAATCAGCGAACGGATAAGGCATAGCAACACTGAGCTCATTGGTTGAGGGTAGAAGCCTGTGACCAGTTATCTGACAGGAATATTACAGTTTTACATTGTTCTTCTTCGTAATGTAAACTATGTGTAAAACACTAAAAGCCCCATGTGAGTGCAGTTTTTAAGAAAGAAGATCAAGCAGGGAAACAGCAGTGTGTAGAAAAATGAAAGGAAACTATTTTATGTAACAATTCATGTCCCGCATCATTCACTTTCTTTCTACAGGGAAAAGTTCTCAAATCACTCTAGTC
The DNA here is from genome assembly GCF_000735185.1 of Notothenia coriiceps. Classification (NCBI taxonomy): domain Eukaryota; kingdom Metazoa; phylum Chordata; class Actinopteri; order Perciformes; family Nototheniidae; genus Notothenia; species Notothenia coriiceps. The sequence goes on along the minus strand of NW_011335521.1, from coordinate 295,273 downwards.
TACAGCGCCACCTGCTGTCAGTCTGCAGGTAGTTACCAAACTTAACATTACACTTTAGCCAAATAAGTGCGGGAAACGATGTTATACTACACCAGGGGTACTCAAACTTTTTTGTTAAAGGTCCACTTGTGAATGTTATACAAGGTCAATGGTCCGGATCAATGCCAGTAAAGTCCTCCCCCACCCCCGGAGCGGAGCAACGAAACTGAAATTAAGAAGCAGTTTTGGCGTGCAATGCCTGGGGCCCCCTTGAGGGGGTTTCCCGACATATCGTTGCAGTAAATTAAAGGGTGTTTCATGTTGTCGTTGCTGTGGACCTTCTTAAGCTTTTTTTATGTTCTTTTTGTTTTTTTAAGAAAATTACAATTTGAAATTGTTACGTTTATTCTGGTTTGTTTTGTGTTTGTATCTTTTATTTTAAAGTAATTAATTTATTGAATGTTTTGTGAGCTGAGCTGTGTGGTTTTATATTGTATTTATCTCTCTGTACAGCACTTTGGTCTGGAGGTTTTAAAGTGCTATATAAATAAAGTTGGATTGGATTAATCTACCTTATTTGGCAAGGCACAC
>NW_011335521.1:283458-294675 GCF_000735185.1 Notothenia coriiceps | reverse complement strand
ATGGGGCCCCCTTCTGGTCCAAGCACTTGCCTGTCGGTAAACGGCGCCCCTGTATACACACACACATTCAATACATACATACAGTATGATAGCTTGAACTAGTGGGAGAAATGGCACTGTTTGTCTGTAGCCAATGCCTTGAACCTCGGCAAAAATGGCATTAGAAAGTCAAGGTAAACTTGCGGTTAACTTGCGGTCTGCAATGCGTGTCACACTCGCGCACACAAGTAAATATATATGCACGTTCATTCTCACAACGCGTCAGACAATGCACTTTGTGATGTCTTTTATACATAAATATGTGTCCCCGGTGCGTCGGGGAACTCACGCAGCGTCAGAAAATAAAACCCTCTCTCTTTTCCTCCGTACCCAAATCCTTTAAAAACAGGGGTACAACGAGCAGATACAGATTTGCTGCCGATCTGACGTCAAATCGGCGGCGGACCCACAGAGAGATGCTATCAGAAACAATGTCTGACGTGTTTTGGACGTAATCTCGTCTTTGTTTACATTAGCAAGCTTCGCTAACACTCAGAGCTAACCTGTACTGGAGAGCACATGTGTTTAAAAAGCAGGAAATAAAAAAAGGAACTCACCTTGTGATAAACCACGCAAGAGAAAAAGCATTTGAGCTCCATACTGTTTCAGAAATAATCTTTCATGTGGTTTAGAACAGGATGGCGTTTTATCACAGCAGAATTTAACTTTATCTTCGGTAGAATTCTGATTAGGCATTAGCTCCGCCTCCTCTTTTTTTTTTTTTTAAGCTAAGGACCCAAAATCCGGGTTTCTCTAACAGGGCTGCAAAAGAGGGGTATGATGAGCATGAGGCATGGCTACAATGGGTGATCTGTTTGGTATTTTAAGCACAAAACTTTACAGACATGTTTTGTATAGGTATGGCCCTACAATATATTTTTCCAATATAGCATGATAGGTCTACTTTAATTTTCATCAGATTCAGATTTTTTTATTTTATTTTTTTTCTAATTTTAAATTATTATTATTTTTTTAATAATGGTACACAGGGTTCGGTCCGGATTGATTTGCAGTTTGGTCCGGATCCGGAACTTGGTCCGGAGTTTGAGAAGCCCTGTACTACACACACCACTCAGTTTATGACATCATTTTTGGTTTTTATTGACCATGATAGAAATGTACATGTTCAACAATCACTTTTTAAATCAAATGGCATGTGGAATAAGGCATTTTGATAAGCAGCCAGGTCCCACAAACACAATCAAACACAACGCAGATTAACAAATAATCATTTAGGCATGCACAACAAATGTTCCCTCAGTACAGCACAGGAGAAATATATCAAAAATATTCATTAATGTAAGATCTGTTGATTGGTAGATCACACATCTTTCCTATCAGACAAACCAATGTGCAGATTTCACTTCCACCACTCATAAAATACCCAACAATATAGTAAATAAAGCAGCAATAATGTTTTTACTTTAAATACTGAACAATATACAGTACTTTCAACCAAAACCACATTCTTTAGTGATCGTCACTCTCTGAGGTCACACATTTGGACTAGAAATCTTAAATGCTATAATAATCCCAAATCATCTTTGATTTTCTGACTGTGACACACACAGTAAATAGCTGCTGTCTTAAATACATTTAAAATGTTATGTGTAAAAAGAAAAATCAATCAACACTTATCACATCTACCATATTTACAATATGCTTTAAAGCCCATACATAAAAAATGTATATATTAAGTTCAATTCTGTTTACGATCTTAATAACACAGGTGAAAAAGGCAATCCTCATTAATTAAAGTTACAAAAAGAGATAATCGGTTTTGTGCAAATATGGGTCAGAGAAAAATCTGGAGACTAGAGAACTACACTTAAAACACAACACAATTACAAAAAACAACATATAAAGTTTTATTTAAAGAGCAGTCCGCTGATAAAATGATTGTGCCTTTGGATTTTAAATAAGGGTCAGCGGCATGACCCAACTCAGTAGTCATACTGCACCATTTTGTCTTTATTTGACTAGTAGCACATTTTTGATTGCATCAGGTCACATGTAAAAATTATCTAACAAATACTTACAATTTGGATATTGCATGTAATCAACAGTCTGATAGGAACATGGAGAAATACATTGTGCCTAAAAACATTCTAAAGCTGCTGTTAAATTAACATTAAATATTACTGCAAACTGTCATTTACTTGAAAGACTGGAAAAAGGCGAAATTATATCTTGACATTAGTAACGCATAAAATTGTTTGTTATGAAATTCAAGGGTGATAAGAGTTGCAAAAACTGAAGTTTATGTGCATTTTGTCCCATTTAAAATAAACTTTAGATTGTGTTGTTTGTAAATTGCACCAAATATGCAAAGAAGTAGAACAAAACTCTAGGTAGATAATAATATTAAGTGTTTTATATGATTGAAATTAAATGTTTGTGTCACCAGTACAACAGCTGGTTCCTCAGATCAGTGCAGTATGCAGAGCCTGACTGCGAAACACTGAGGAGGGGGCTGGTTAGCAAGGACTCAGATTGTAGGTTAATCACATATGAGGGGGCAGGTCACCGGGGGCTTAGAAATGCCATTCAGGTCCAGGAATTCTTTAAGCCTGGTGGGAAAATCTGTCATAACTCCTGTGGCTCCCAAGTCAAATGCCCTCTGGAAGTCCTCCTCGTCATTCAGCACCCAAATGTACACCTGAAACCACAGGCAGGAGTTAAACACACACACACACACACACACACACACACCTTACAGTGAAGGGAGTCACACAAGGACAAAGAATGCTTCTGTGCTCTATCAGCTTTGTTAGTGGCCACTCAATTCTATTTTTGAACTTGCAGAAACCAGAGACGTTTCCCAGTAACTGCTCTAAGCATACCACTGCAACAACAAACAGCTCTCAGAATGCAGACAGGCTCTTTTTATGCTATGGAAAGATTTGTAATCATTCCTGGAAGTAAAAACAATACAGGGAAAGTGACTGAATCTTGGCAGAATCCTGTCAATGTCCCTGGTTGCTCTTGACATTGTATGAAAACACTGGATACACAGCCTCCTTCAAAAGGTCCCCTATTATACTGTTTTTTATCAGTATATTATAGGTCTCAGATATATACAAAATATGTCTCTGAAGTGTTTGGCTCCAAATACCAAACAGATCATTGTAGCATCCCATAATCCCCTCTGTTTCAGCCCTGTTTCAAAAAGGGCTGATTCTCTGTCTGTTACTTTAGATGAAAATAAAGAGCCCCTCCCCACGCCCCTCTAAGAGATATCTGGTTAGAAATAACACAATGGTGCTCTAGGAGGAGATTAACTTAACAACAAATAACTTTGTTATGACATCATAAAGTGGCCAAAATCTGATCAGCTCATTTTCAGACAGGTTTTTATATAAATTGATCAGGACAAAAAGAGATAATATTTTTTCCTGAAACTTTCAGAATCTCTTTACACAGAGGGGACACATGTTGATGTATAAAAGATGTGGATTTTGCATAATAGGTGACTAAAAATTCAATAATTTGTGTGCAGAGGTTTTTCTTTTATAAGAACTACTAGAGAAGCTACGTAACAGTGGTTTTACCTGTATTCCCCTGGCAGTAAGATGCTGAAACAGGGTCTTTCTCATCAGCAAACTGCAAGAGAAAAAATAGAAACGGCAAATATAGCAAAGCTAAAGATAGGTTTTGTTTTGCAGTTGTAAATGTCTGGCATTAAATCATGGTCACAGTAATGTATATGTTTATTATTGTGTAATGAGGAGTCATAATTCTTCCCAGTGTCCCCGTACCAGCATTTCTAAAAAATCCCAACTATACTGTTCAACGAGGGAGAAATAAATACAATGATACATTATGAAAAAGTGAAGATACACAAGTTTACAGATTCAATGTAGTGTGTTACAAATACCCAAAGATTTTGTAACTCTGACGATAGAATTGAGAAGACAGATGGATTTCAAATGATAGGACAAATGAGAGACTTACGTGTCTGCAAGCCAGGCAATTAATCTCTGACTCCTCGTTAATCTATCGGGACCCTTTATTCTGCAAAATCACATAAAAAAGTGTCAGAAAGTTAAACACTGATGTACTTGCCACAGTCAGAATCAAGAAAAAAACAAAATGTTTCAAATGCAGCAGTGGTAATACATTTTTATATCTGATTGATGCGCTATGCATTATGGGTTATTTTAGGTCAAATACAGCCAAAAGCTGAAATAGCTTGTTTTTATGTGTGTATACCTACTTGGTAATAATAGAAGGCATGGGGATCTCCAGAAACTGCTCCTTGAGGGGAACAAAAGGCAGGAGGCCGGTGTAGAAGAGGCCTAACAGCTGCAATACTCTGAATAGGCTGAACAACACTGGGATACGCGGGTTCTGCAAAGCACAAACACACAACCAGAATTCATGTTCAATCCCTTAATTCAGTCACTACTGGTTGATGTAATATAAAATACAGAGATCTACAGTTTACAGCAGATTTAGTATTTTTCTTGTATTGTAAAGTGTAGATTTCATTCTCTCTTATCCATGCCAATATACGGCCTAATACAGTAGATACAAATAATAGTGGGTTTTTTTTATTTTTTAAAGGAGATCTATTCCATTAATTGACTACACTGAGGGTAATGTACACTTTATATCTCATGTAAATGTACCTCTGTGTAGCATTTATTTACAATCTTGTTGCTACTGTTGCCCCAGACCGTCAGATTCTCTCTGTCGTAGTTAACAACCATCTCAGAGACCTGCAAGAATTAGAAAAGTTGTAGCTACAGAAACACATAGCAGACAGGTGTGAAACAGGAGGAAGAAAGGTTTTGTCGCCATCCCATAATGTACTTTTAAGGCACATAGTCTTTGAAGTCAGTGTTATAATCAGCCTGTTTATAGTCACCTTTTTATGTACAATGAGGAAACTACTAATTCAATTTTAAGGACAAAAATGACTACATAAAATCTGTAAATAGCTCATTCAGTTAGATGAAAAATAGCATGGGAAATTGACAAACAAAAAAAAGAGAGAAAAAAACTAAAGTTGTTTTATAGGAAGGTTAGATTCTTATCACACACAGACCTTCTTGATGAGCCTGTCGTCGTTGACCTTGATGTCTATGTTGACAGGGGTATGGGGAAATGCTTCAAAAACGTCCTTGAGTAGAGGGATGCGTTTGTCCTCTCCCCCCTCGCAGAAAAACTCTGCCAGACAAGGACAAGTCAAAAACACAATCTGCCTCCGATTATACTCCAGACTGCGACTACATATTGGTAAATGTGTACACAGTGTAACGGGTAAAAATCAATCTGCATTATCTGTAAAAAGTCAAATGAACTTTAATTATAAATGCTTCTGCAGGGGATAAACACAATATACTTATATTTGTATACATGGACACATCAACGTATCCTAATACACCAGTTAGCATGATGTCTTGTAAAACAAATTCTGGTTATTATTTATTAGTGCAGAAGCTGTTTTGGCCAAACAACAACTTGGATAGGTTTAGGAGTAGATGTTGTTTTGGGAAAAATACAGTAAGCACTGTGTCCAGGTAGCCATGCATTTACTGCCACTACATTATGTTATATGCAAATTATAGTAAATATCTTCTCTTAGGTATAACTAGGAACAGTGGATGAGAACAGACTGCACAACTCTGAGTAACAAAGTAATGACAGAAGTTGCTGATATTCCTCTTTATGTAGGCAGGGATAACTCTGTATTAATTACACCAGCCATCAGTTTGTAATGCTCACCTCTCTGAAAAGTCACACCAAGCTTGCAGAGGTACGGAGGGAGCTCCTGCAAAGAGCACACAGTCAGTGATGAACAAACAAGAAATATACCCTATAGACAGGGGGGCGTGATGGATGTGACTGATTGCGTTCAAATGAAGGTCAATATAAAAAATAGGCAGGAAGGCAAGGACACGTCAAAGCAAGATTAATGTAAAAAGCCCAAATCTGTCCAACAAGGCCGAAGAGCAGAGAGACTGTGAACCTTCAGTTACACACATTTAAAAAGAAAATTGATAGAGTACATGTGTTTTTTGGCGTACACTTTGTGTACTAAAGTTGGTATGTTTTTTAAATATATTCCTTGAATAATGTCAAAAAAAATGTATGTCAGAATTATGTTCTTATGTGTAATCATTGTGTCTTATTACAGCAATTTCAATTTAATCCGATAGAAGACAAAATCCTTAAATATGTGTGGGCCTCATGGCCTCTTCTGTATGGTACATGTTAAAAGGAGCTCATAGATAGATCATAGACAAATGCTACTATTAACATTTTCTCCAAAATGTCCATTATTCAATTCAATTATCATTAAGATTTTCTTCTGTGAAGGAAAGCGATGCTATTATAGAGCAGTAACTCACAGCGTAGGTCATGTCTGAGATGTGGGCGTTGATGCCAGAGGCCCTCAGCAAGCTGGCGTCATGTGACACCACTACCTGTTCATCTTTGGTCAGGTGGCAGTCCAACTCCAGCATGTCTGTGCCAAGATCTACAGCGCTGCATGGACAAACACACACACTTAAAAACTATATTGACTTTTATCACATAAAATTCAAGCAGCTCAGTTCCTAATCGCAGATGACACAAACTTCCCACAATCACATGAAAAAGTCAACAGGTCAAAAGTCAAAAAGATCTTTGTCAAAGTGACTTTTGTTTCTACTCACTGCTTGAAAGCTGCCATCGTGTTTTCCAGGTTTTCACCCGCACCTGCAATGAAAAAGTAAATACTAAGCATGGTCTATTGTTGTCTTGACTCTTTACATTTGCTCACCCACAGTTAGAATATCGCCTTCTGCCTACTTCAGCATACCATACACAAAAATACTGTCTTATGAAAGCAGAGTAATACATACATAACCCAAACCATACATCTTAAAACAAACTGGCAACAGCATAAGCATAGGTTGGGAAAGTAGCCAAACAATGAACTTTGGACATAGTTTTACTGTGTACGAGTAAAAACTTTTTATGATATAATGCACTTAGACGAGAGAAGTTATACAATTGACAGGCATAGGCCCAAGTCATGATCATGAGGCTAAAGATCGAAATTACACTCATCTTTGTAAACAAAATCATTTCCTGAAGTATTCGTACGCTATCTATTAATTTGCACATTTTGTGAGGATCTGTGGATAATTTGTCATGGAACCTTTTTGCAACCTTTTTATTCGTCAGGAGTTTTTAGTAAAAGATACTTATAGTGTTCATCACAGACTCACCTCCTCGATGGGAAATGTGTTTGCTGAGAAAAGGCTCTCGTTTCCTACGGTGCAAAATATTTGGGCATTTCATCAGCAGGGCAGAGGTGAGCACATAGCCCGTTACCGTCGACAGGACATACACAGCAGCACACATCTCCTGTCAGCACGCTGCAAAACAAACAACACAATCCTATTGACTTTGAGTGGCATGTTGAATGATTCAATAAACAACATCCCTATAGAGTGGCGAAGTCACGCCCATCTACTTCCGGTCCATGGGACCTTATTTCGGAAAAATTATGTATTGAAGTCAATGGAGAGAGAAAAGTATCTTTCGATCCCGTTTTAATTGTGCCACGAATTACACATGATGTTTGTGAATCTTAAAAAATCATTTCCATGTAAAAAAAGTCACAGTTTGTCGTAAAACTGTTGAAATATAAGACTATGAAAAATACGCAACTAGAAAGACTACAAATCCCAGAGTCGCGTACATTAACGTTACTCACTGAAACCTTGTATAGCCGGTCCCGCATGCTGGCTCTAATGGAACCGACTAACTCCCCTTTGTGTATGTACAGCTCTCAACATGCCCAGACTTGTAGTGATTTTTACCTCTTAATACTTTTGACTTCATTCTGAAAGAAAGAAGTTAAATGTGCCAACGTGACGGCCACCTTGGTGTTGGTGACGTATGCAAGACCAGAGTTGTAGTTCATCGAGCGCTTCACACAAAAAAATGTGTTACTTCACAGTTTTACGACACATGTTTTTTTTTTTGACTTGCAAAATTATCTTTTAAATTGTCAAACATCATATGTGTAATTCGTTGCACAATTCAAACGGAATTAAAAGATAATCTTTCTCTCTCCATTGACTTCCATACATGATTTTTCCGAAATAAGGTCCCATGGAGGTCCACCGGAAGGGGAGGGACTTCGCCACTCTATGAACTACATCTCTGGTCCATGGATGTATAATAAGGTAAGTACGTGTGCCGCGAAAAGTGTGGTGTGTGAACATGGAGATGACGAGAGCCTGGACCAGAACCTGTGTTGCTTTCTGGGTCAGGTGGGGACGTATCCTCCTGATGTTGTAAAGTGTGTATCTGCAGCAGCGGGTTGTGGCAGCGATGTTTGCATTGAAGGACAGTTTGTTATCTAGGATCACACCCAGATTCCTTGCAGTCTGAGTCGGGGAAACAACAGAGGTGCCGATGTTGATTGATAGGTCAAGAGTGGGACAATCTTTTCCCGGAAGGAAAAGCAGTTCAGTCTTGTCAAGGTTGAGCTTGAGGTGATGAGCAGACATCCACTGAGCGATGTCAGCTAGACAAGCAGAGATGCGTGCGGCGACCTGGGTCTCTGAGCGGGGAAAGGACAGAATTAGTTGGGTGTCATCAGCGTAGCAGTGGTATGAAAAACCATGCGGGCTAATGACAGACCCGAGCGAGTTTGTGTACAAGGAGAAGAGGAGGGGACCAAGAACAGAGCCCTGAGGGACCCCTGTAGTTAATTGACAAGGGTCGGACTCGGACCCTCTCCAAGTTACCCTGTAGGTACGGTCTTTGAGGTATGAGCTGAGGAGGGAAAGTGCAGTGCCTGAAACTCCAAGTTTTTGGAGAGTGCAACGCAGGATCCGATGGTTCACCGTGTCGAATGCAGCAGACAGGTCCAAAAGGATGATGACAGAGGAGAGGGATGCTGCTTTAGCCGTGTGCAGTTCCTCAGAGACAGCAAGGAGAGCAGTTTCTGTTGAGTGACCTGCCTTGAAACCAGACTGGTGGAGATCCAGAAGGTTGTTCTGATGGAGATAACAGGAGTAGTTGTTTAAAGACAGCGGTTATTGTGTGGGTGAAGGGAGGGTCTGGTGACCCAGCGGTGAGTAAAGGTGAGTCAGAAAAAGAAGAGCGAATATCCTCAACCTTTCTTTCAAAGTAGTTGACAAAGTCGCTTGACAGAAGGGAGGAGGGGGAAGGGGCTTTAGGTGGGTCCAGGAGGGTGGAGAAGATGGAAAATAGTTTTTTGGGATTGGAATAGGAAGATTGGATCTTATCTTGAAAGAAAGTGCTTTTTGCCTGAGAGATCGAAGCAGAGAAAGAGGAGAGCCTGATAGGTTAGGAGGTCGTCATGGTGTTTGGATTTCCACCATTTCCGCTCTGCTGCCCGAAGGATGGTTCCATTAGCACGCAGTGCGTCATTTAGCCAGGGAACAGGAGGGGACTGACGAGCCTGCCGAGATGTGAGAGGACAGAGAGAGTCCAGAGAGGATGAGAGAGTAGAGAGGAGAGTTTCTGCAGCAGAGTTTGGAGGCAGGAGTTGGAACGAGTCAGAGGAAGGGAGGGCTGAGAGCACCGATGAGGCAAAGGTAGAGGGGGAGAGGGAACGAAGGTTGCGGCGGACAGGTGCAGAATTAGAAGAGATTAGTTTGTTATGTTTGGAAAGGGGTAGAGAGAATGAAATGAAGAAGTGATCGGATGTGTGGAGCAGGTTTACAGAGAGGTTAGAAGTAGTGCAGTTCCTTGAGAATATGAGATCAAGGACATTTCCAGCTTTATGAGTTGGTGGGGATGGAGACAGTGAGAAAGCAAAGGTGGTTAACAGAGATGTTAGTTCATCTATCTTCCCTGTCTGGAGGTTGAAGTCTCCGAGAAGTACAGCGGGAGGGCTAGTTTCAGGGATGTGTGAGAGGAGATTATCTAATTCCTCCAAGAAGTCCCCCAAGGCGCCTGGTGGACGGTAGAGAACAACAATGGTTAATTGTATAGGATGGGTTACTGTGACGGCATGGAATTCAAAGGTGGAAGGAGTGAAGTTAGGTAGCTTGAAGAGGGAAATGCTCCAGTTGGGAGAGAGCAGGAGACCAGTGCCACTCCTCTGCCAGAGGGTCTGGGTGTGTGGGTGAAGGAATATACTGTGGAGAGAGCTGGGGTGGATGTGTTGGATGGAGTAATCCAGGTCTCAGTGAGAGCAAGGAAATCCAGAGACTCCAGGGAAGCGTAGCCAGAGATGAAGTCAGCCTTAAGAACAGCTGACTGGCAGTTCCACAGGCCACCAGAAACTAGATGTTGGATCTCAGTGGAGCATGTGGGATAGACGAGAGCAGGCTGGTTATATCGATTAGGAGATACACGGGGCCAGTGATAATTGCGAGAAGACACATGAACAGGAATGGAAAAAAAACACTTTTGCCTCCTCTTTGCCTCCCTCGTGACTCCCGCAGGACACCAATGTCTTTGTCAGTTTCGTCTGGCTGCGCTCCAGGAAAGAGCCACCTAAGCGAGATGGGCAAGGACACGGTCTGATTGCTGAGTTCTCACACGCTGTTGTGCTGAGTTCTCACAGCTGTGTGGGCACGCGCACCGTCCCTCTAATTAGTTAACTTCTCTTCAAGCTTGTGGGCGCAGCAGAGTTCTTGACTTGGCTTCTTGCCTCTATTTTGTTGGACTATGCTTTCAGTTCCTTGGGTTGAGTAGGGCTGTTCATCATTGTTTTTATTATTCAATGTTAATGGTGTACCTCATTGCTGTAGACCTTTCTTACTCAGGTTGTGTTGTAGCAGATTCCTGAGATTTAAACTAGTTCTCTCTTAAATCGCCTGTTTTATGCTTATCTATTATCATAATTAATTGGAGAATATATACACATTTTTTCTATAAGGTCTGTGGTTCTTGCAGTTCCTAGTATTTCTCACTACAGTGAAAAGAGAATCTCATACGTTACTTATAAATACTTGTATGTTAATATTTATATTTGACACTATTGCCTAACGTGTGCATTTGCGCTGCACTGATGATCGATTCCGTATTAATTTCGGTACTATCAGTGTAGGCTTGAAGATGGTCTACTTCGTCCTCACCGCGGTTCTGGATGTGCTCACTCATACTTCTTGAATTTTGTCGCTGCTATCGAGCAGTTATCTATTGTTCTAGATTGACTTGTACTATGGATGTGCAAAGTTAGGTCTTTAGGAAACC
>NW_011335521.1:257881-283413 GCF_000735185.1 Notothenia coriiceps | reverse complement strand
ACTGGATCCCCCTAGAGGATGTTGACGTCCACCCCCCAATTCAAAACATGTATCAACAATACTGAATACATTTAGAAGCCTTTTGACGTCTACTTATGTATAGTTTCTGTTTTGCAGTGTATTGTCTTTTGTAGAGATTTTTCATTTATCTTCTTTACACATTAAATGTCGCAAAATTCTTCACCTAGGGCAGCAACTGTTCTAGGGAACCGCCCTGGTACTAGGCCTCAAGAGCTTTTGTGCTGCCACAATGGCTGACACATAGACAAATTGGCGGGGCGCGCACTCGCCGGCGCACACACTAAAAAATTCCACGCGCTTCCGCGCCTCACCTTTAGCTGGGACCCACTGTGCCTTAGCCCGCTGGGCTATGACTCCATCCTAAGGGGAAAACACTGTCTGATAGGCAGGGAGACCTCTGCCGTCGCCCATCAGCCTGAAAGAGTTACTAATAGAGCTTGGGCGTGGCCCCACAGCTTGAGGAACTCGCCATCAGGTGTCATTTTAGGGTAGCTGTTCGCTGGAGCGTCAGCCAGACAAGAAATGAAGTTCCTGGCGGGAGATAAGACCGACAAAGACACATAGGTTTCCTGCGTGGAGGCAAATCCTACTTTGATTGAGCGTAAGTATCTCTGTATTTTATTTTATTTGTTTTTAGGCCCCTTCTATTAGTTAACTCTTTCAGCTGAGGGCGACGGCAGAGTACTTCCTGCCCTATTCGTGTTTCCCCTACGGATGGAGTCATAGCAGCGGTCTAAGGACGTCGGCCCAGCATAAATGTGAGGCGCGGAGCGCGTGGAATTTTTAGTGTTGTGCGCGTGCGAAGTGCGCCCCGCCAATTGTTCTATGTGTCGCCATGTGTCTAGCCAAGAAAGGCTCTTGAGGCCTGTACCAGGCGGTTCTTAGACAGTTTGCTGCCCTAGGTGAGATTTAGGCGACTTGTATGGTAAAGAATAAATGAAAATCCTACAAAAGCCAATCCACTTGCAAATACAGCAACTTATTGACATAAGGTAATAGACGTCAAAATGGCTTCCAATGGTATTTCAGTATTGTGACATGTTGAATGGGGGTGGAACTCACATCCTCTAGGGGATCCAGTAAAAAGCTGTCGAATCTGATGGCCAGCGTGTGAAGCACGGACGATTGAGCTAGAGACCTGATGTAAGGGGTACAACTCTAAAAACGCCCATTATGAAAAGATCAGCTTTACATTTACATAATCAAATCGGTTGGTGCTAACCAATGACCTACCATGCCATAACAAATAAAGTACTTATTTTATTTTTGTTGTTCATTCAAATCTTATTTTACCCTAGTTTACACTTATTTATTTATGCTATTTTGATATCTCTCCCAACTTTTAACAGAGTATTTTGGTTAATCATTGGAATGATTTTCAAACCTGTTTTTCATTTACCTAATAATTTAAAGGGTCCTTGGAAATTGTGTTTCATCTTTGTGCTCAAAACGTTTTGAGACCCACTGAGATAACTTAGACTAAAAATTAACTATCTAAATACTCAGAAGGTCCTTAACCTCACTGAGCCTCTCGTCGACAGAGAGAGCTCTCCTCCAACCCCTGGTGTGAAACATCTACATTCTTATTCCGTGTTCGCGCAGCATCACCAGATTCTATAAACAACACGCGCCGGTACCGGTGCGGCCCTCTCCCTTGCTCGCTCCTCGCTACCACGCTCGCACTTTGGCTGTGAGCTGCGGGCGCCTGATAAGCCAACATCCCCCACTTTCATCACTTACAGCGCCCACCGTACAGGGCAAATTAAACGTGTAACCGGGGTGAAAAGGGTGTTACATTTACTTAATTATGAATGTTGTTACATCAAGGCCGAACATTTGGATGAGCGCAAATGGTCAAAAATGTTTTTTCCCTCCCAGAGCTACCAGCGCAGCGCCCCCCAGATCTGGCGCCCTAGGCGACCGCCTGTGTCGCCTATGCCAGTCACACAAATACTACAAATCTACATAACAAACAATCAAAAATGAAAAAGGGTCGCCACTTATTATTATTTTAAGAAAAAAAAAAAAAGTAAAAACATTTTTATTTTATTTTTTTGGGTACCTCACCTGGCTGGCGCCCCCTAGCAGAGGCGCTCATATTTCAGCAGCGGCGCTGTGCCGCCACTATTTGTATATAGGGGAAACACTCCTATTGTAATGCTTGAGACAAGTGACCCACTGAGAACTGTGTAACAGGTTCTGTTGAGCAGATCTGAGATTTAAAATCTCTCAAAAGCCCAGTTTCAGCTACAATAACTACAGAACAATTATACAGAGTAGAATAAATGAAACAGAGAAGTCTATTTAAACAAGAATATAACTTACAGTGATTGTTGAGTCAATAGGTAGTGTCCTCACCCGGTCTAGATGAACACCTTTTTCATTGGATAAATTCTTTACATTTATTTATTAAATTGATTATGACATAATTAAGTAATGACATGATATATCCTTTAATTGTAATACCGTTAACTGAAAATAACGTTAACCAGTTCACTGACTACAACGTAGTAGCTATATTAGGCAAACTTTAGCAGGGCTTTGGTATAACTCACAGTATGAAATCTTACCTTTTTCATCAAATAGTTTTGGTGTCCGTTCTTTCTTCGTATAGACTAACCTATGTAGTCCCAGTACGAGCTAATCGATGTCCACGAATATGAGCAGCAAGCTACTTAGCAGGAAGATAAACTGACGTCTCATCTACACCTCACAGCTGACACAACACTCACCGGTCACCGTCAGCTGTTTACGCATGCGCGTACCAACAAAACTGGAACTTCCGTACAGATATTTCAGAATAAAAGCGGCACTAATAAACAAGAGTGCAGCACTGAAACAGGCGTGGAGGGAGAGACGAAGAGAAACACATGTATATATACATATTTATGAGACCTCTTTTTGAATGCTGTCAAGATGGTGTGATGTGAAAACTGGGACTAAAAAGGACTCTTGGGAGAGAGAGACAGAGAGAGAATAATCGCTTTGGCAATAATGTTCACCTGACATTCATGCCAATAAAGCATATTGAATTGTAATTGAATTGAAATTGAGAGAGAGAGAACAGTTAGTTTATCACCCAGTTAGTCCTTGCATCCACTAGATGCTGCTAATGTGCACCTCTTTAGGTAACAAACAACAATGCTGAAATATAATCTTGTGAAAAAATAAATATAGAACCTCCTGCTTTTGCAATTTATACGGTATAGCCAATAATAACGCTTCACCTTTAGCACTGTGAGTGATAACCGAACAATGTGATAACCAGAGAATTTCCACAGAGCAATGTCCAAGACAAAATATTGCACATCCGCACTAGTCAAAGTTCACTTTATGCAATAAACCGTCTATGGAGAGAATCACTTCTACATAGCGTTATGTGCAAGAAATTTCTTCGTGGTCAAAGCATAAGTTCAGTGTGTCTGGGTTTTCTCTTAGTGTAGTTCGAAAGAAAAAGTGTCCACAAAATGTCTTTAAAAGTCTGTCTGGAAGAGTGGGAACGCCTGGAAGAAGACCATAAGCAACTTCAGGTAAGAAAATTACAAATATAAATTTAAAGTATCAGATTATTCACACAGAGCCGCCGTTTAAATCATGATTTACATATGTTTGCCTCCTGTTGTGTTACTCAAACCACATGAGTAATGTTTCTAAAATCCCGTTAACAAAGATAAATGCCTTGTGATGTAAATATGAGTTGTTATTTATGTCCCCATGTTCTTCTTTTCCAGGAGACACACAGAATGTACCTACAAAAACTGGATGAAGTTTCCAAACTACAAAAAAACTGCTCGTCCTCCATTTCCAGTCAGCGCAGAAGGCTGAAGGAGGTATCCTCCCTGGTGAAAAGGTAAGTCTACACGCACACAAGCACATCTGTATGGTCACAGAATTATGGTGACGTATGCAGATAAGTACAACCGCTCGAACACACACACATACACAAATGTGTTGTGTCAATGTAACAGACCTGGCAATCATATATCACTTATATCATCCATCAGATGCAGCAAAGGACCATCAGAAGAAGATGCAGAGCACTTGAACGAAATAAACGAGAAGATAAAGACGCGACCAAATGCTTTCTCTGAAATGGAAGCATTCCTTCCCAATAAAAACGGGTGGATTTCTTTTTTAAAACACAAGTTGAACTCATTGCTATGATTGATATTCATAAAAACATATCAATTGCATTTATTACCTTAATGTACATTTACACTAAAAAAATAATATGATACATTTTCATATTTCAGATTGTACCTCAGTCTGGTTCTTGGAAATGTGAATGTCACTCTTCTCAGCAAGCAGTCAAAGTAAGAAACACATTTCTAAGCCGAAAAATTCCTTATTTCCCAAAATCCACGACACATTTCATTAGTTATATTATATGTTGAGGTCTGAATTTGTCCTATCTTCGTCAGATTTGCCTACAAAGATGAATACGAGACGTTCAAGCTGTACCTCACAGTTATCCTGCTGCTGTTCTCCTTTGTATGCTATTTCTTTGTGAGCTACAGGTAAATATTAGCATGTTCTGCTACCTTGTCAGTAACCATGAGTTTATTATACGGACAATGCATGTACCTCATATCTAAATCAATCTGTTGTCTGTTGTCCCCGACTTTAGATTCCTTGATGCAATCCTCAATTTCGTGCTGGTTTGGTACTATTGTACATTAACCATCAGGGAAAGTATCCTCATCACCAACGGCTCCAGGTGAGTCCTAGCACCCCTACAACCATCTTCAAAAAATAATGACTAATTTTTTACGAATAAAACATTGACTGCTCTCTGACCTTTTAACTTTAATTATAGCAACTCATCATATTTGTAGTGATTAAGTAAATTACTCAAGTAAAACAGAAAAATGTAATCAACAAAATATATAATACAATGTATCTTGCATCACAGAATTAAAGGCTGGTGGGTTTTTCACCACTACATCTCAGCTTTTTTTTCGGGTGTACTGCTAACATGGTGAGTATTTCTTACCTTTCTTATTCAATGTTGGACATCCTTTTGTTGTGTGTATTGCAAAAACCTTTATACTCGGTTTCCATTGCATTAATTTGCACGTTGTCTAAATGCTTTAGATGTTTTATGTATAGCCGTATTGCCTGGTTGTTGAAATGTGTTATAAATAAACTTACCATGCCTTTCGTAGGTACATTTAAAAAAAAATAAAAACAGCCTATTTACCACATTGTGAAAATGCCCCCCACGCTTTTTACATTGTATTGCTGTTATTTTTTTCTACGTAATTACTTGTTTTTCTATTTTTCACCAAGGCCAGAAGGGGACTTGTACAAGACATTCAGGAACCAGTTCCTTGCCTACTCCTTGTATCAAAGTAAGGTCTACCTACTTGAAATACATTTATAATAAAAAAATAAAAAAATAAAAGACTGACTCATTTCATTTGTAACTTACAGGTTTTGTCCAGTGTCTACAGTGCTACTATCAGAGCGGATGTCTTTATAGGCTAAGAGCTCTGGGAGAAAGACACAACATGGATCTGACCGTCGGTGAGGGACACTGTAACAGGCCAAGGACACAATACACTCAGCGAAGCATATCATACTTTAATATTGATGTTCCCCAGGCATGTCCGGGGCTGCTTATTGTCACTGCTGTAATAAACAGATGTTGAAATAAAATGCATTAGCAATTTAAACTCTTCTGCTTTCTGCTTTCAGAGGGATTTCAATCTTGGATGTGGAAAGGGCTGACGTTTCTGTTGCCCTTCCTCTTTTTTGGTCATGTGAGTACAGTCTTGGACACTGAGATGATTCACAACTGAGTTTAAGCTTAAAAAATTATGCTTTGTCATGGCTAGATAAAAAAATCTGATGGAAAATGCTGATGTCATTCTAGACTTAGGCACAATTTGGGACAGTGTTTAGGATGATGGTTATCTGAATAACAGCTTAAGCTTTAGCGTGTCTGTGTTTGTACAGCTGCAAATCAATTCATTTACTTTTTACAAGATAAATCCTGAAGTCCTCGTGTTTTGTCTTGTAGTTCTGGCAGCTCTTCAATAGCCTCTCTCTCTTCCGAGTGGCGCGGCTCCCAGACTGTAAAGAATGGCAGGTCAGTACTCACCTATTCTCACTTTATACCTGCTTTTATAAGTGCTTATAAAAGCAGATTTGCAAATGCATTCATCCATCATCTAAACTGCATGAACTGATTTTATGTTATTATCGACATGGCATGTTATAATTTAGTCAAAGATGCCTACTATAAATGAGCTTCTTCTTCATCTGTTCCCCATTCATAAAATAAGAAAAATGATGATGAATTAAATCTTTTGTGCTTACTCATGTATTCATCTCTTAATGCCAGGTCATGGTGTGTGGTCTCTGCTTCCTCATTCTGTTCATGGGAAACTTCTTCACCACTGTTGCTGTGGTCCGTCACAAGGTCAAGAGCAGGAATCAGAAAACTAAGAGTCTGTGATACATGCTGTAATAGGAAAAACATGTCTACAAATGCGGTCTAAATTGCTGATCTCCGAATGTAAAGCTCACATTATCATTATTGCTTTCATTAACATTATCTGCGAATACGTTGTGTCTTATCAATACTTATTAAAGGTAAATTATGCTCCACAATGTCCTTTACTTTGCATAGTAGTCAAATCACTCTCATAGCAAAAGCCAAACCAATAAAGCATTTATTCCACCCTCTGTGAAGCAGTTTTGTATTACTTCTTTGTACTTGTGCAAATGTGTCTGAATATGTTTGATTGCAGCTTTTTGTTCTCTTTCCTGCCTAGATATGGTTCATTTACATTTTAAATTGGGCGTGTTAAAGATGAGTTACCGTAGAGGGTTTTAAAAAAGTACATCTTATTCTATCTCATTAGGTTTCATTTGCCTTTTCTTCTCCCTGTGTTTTACAAAATATGTCTTGAAAGTAATTAAAATAAGCTCCATCTCCGCCTGCTACAACTTAAACAAATATATAATAAAATCACCAATGATAAATATAACACTAACTGACTGGCAGTGGTTTGAAAAATATTTAAATTATTTTGTAAATGTAAGTAGCCCTGCACAGTGTATTGTCTACCAAAGCAAATGTGGAAACCTACAATAAACCTTATTCAGATTCTGATTTTGGGGTTCGTGTTCACAACATTTGCATGCATTTTTAAATGCATGACTTTAATATACAATGTATTGTAGTTTTATTTAAGGAAATAATATGAATAGGCTAGTTAATACTTTGCGCATGTATGCAGGCGGAATACTCACTGGTTGTTGGAGTATTTAACCAGTGTCCTTGGCATTGTTAACAAAAACACCCTTTAAATTGAGGAGGATACTTTTGATACTTTTCCAGTCTGAGGTGCCTTGTTGGATTTTATAACCCTGACCCTTACCCTGCTGCACCTCGACTGTTATTTATTTTAGCAAGTTACATATTCGATGTTAGGTAATGTCGATGTGGACCGACCCAAATTGAAACACGTGTTCGCTGAAATAAAAATAAATAAACAAGCTAATTTAGAACAGATAGTTTATACAGAAACATATATTAAAAATATAAATGAGTGTATCTTTTCGACACATCAAACTATTTCGTAATGGTATGTATATGGATTTTAAAGTGCAAGAGTCCACCCCCGCTGCCAGCGTGGAGTTGGTTTGATCCTACATCGCGTAAAGTTTCCTTCCGTGAGCCTGACACAAAGAGGGGAGCGAAGGTAAGCACATCACCAAATGCACATTTTACACTGTTTTACATCGACCTGTAGTCTGTGGCAGTCTAAGAGAAGTACACGTCAGCGATAATAGATTGGTACTGAAAATAGAAATCGATCATATAACTAATATTTGTCAGTGAAACATTGGCTAAAGTGTACTGCTGACTTCGGTGTGATAGGTAAACTGTGGCTAACTTCTGTGGGGCATGTCGTTTCTTTGGCATGTATAGGTTAACATACGAGGGCTTTACATATCAAACCCAAAGGTTCTGTCCCTAAATGAAGCTGTGTTTCTATTCGAGATCCAGTGAATAGCCGGGGCCCTGAGACCTCTCCTACTGTCTGTCTTCTTGGCTACTTCTCGTATTATTTAACCGCTAGCGTTACCGGTATTTGCTAAATGGATGTAACATTCAGATTTTGCGCCATTAACATACATCAAACCTGTTTCTAACGTTACACTTGTAAGTTTAAAACACGCTGACGGAAACCGGTGCTACAACTTTGAGAGTTACCTAACTTTCTGCTTTAATCAGAAGAGGTGAACTGTCAGAATGAACTCTCGTAAACCTGGTCCCTATCCAGTGGTGTAAAGTAGTGCTGTGAAGTAAATAAGTAGATTTACCCAAGTACTATACTTAAGTACAATTTGAGATACTTGTACTTTACTTTACAATTTCAATTTCTTACTTTTACTGCCCCACTACAATTCACAACAAAGTAATTAAAACTAGCTGCACTTTTACCAGCTTGATGCATCAATAATTATAATCAAAACATACAATTATTATGAAGTGGGACAATCTGCATAATGATTACTTTTACTTTTGGTACTTTAAGTATATATTGATGCTAATACTTCAACTTAAATAACCTTTTGATTGCAGGAAGTTTACTTGTAACAGAGTATTTTTACACTTTTTCTATTTCTACTTTTACTTAAGTACAAGATTCCTATGTACTTTTCCACCTCTGTCCATGTCTGATTTCATTGATCTTTCAACGCCCCTGGTGGAAAACTATTAAAGCTTCTTTCACTTGGATTTATTGGTGACTAACCAAAGTCTCACATGATTTTGACCACAGCATATCTTGTATCTGTCATACTGTATAGTGAGTGATTCTTCCCGAGGGGCCATGGCTAAAGAAATACAGGGGCACCAGCACAAAGATAGTTTTATAGTATTTAGGGCAGCCCACTTTCGAGTGGTCAATTAATCACATTTTATAAATGTAACAGCCACCCTTAGTGCACTGCATCTTGTTTTGAACTGAAAGAGTTACCTTGCATGACAGCTCAGTTCTTGCACATCATGCAGATGTTTACATCAGGTCTTACAATATCGTTACATCATAATGTTAGGAATTGGGTTTTAAAGTCGGAGATTTGACTTTCCTGCATCGAGACATACGTTTTTAAAGTCCCTTATGTACAGTAATGTGTGTGTTTGTCTAGATTGTGGCTTTCCCTGTTTGAATAGGGAAACTGGTTTTCCTCATCTAGAATAATCACTTTTTTAACAGACTGATTACAAAGTTAGGTGTGGTCCAAACTCTGTCTTGCAGCACCTGCTGTAAAGCACGAGAAGGACACCTGAAATCGTTGTACTTTGGTCAGTCTTTTAACCAACATATATTGTGTATCGCATTTAGCTAAAAAAAACTGGGATTAGATGTTTTAACCATATTGCATAGACACAGGATAAAGTTGAAAACAGGAGCTCTGTTGTTTTTCGGTTTTGTCTGCTAATGAACCCAGCTGGGAGTTCACTGAAAAGGTTAGTTGGCATGACATAATTGTGCAACAGTTAGGGCACACTGATACTGTGTTAATAATGCTTGAGGTCATTACTTATCTTTTGAATGACCAGACTTAAACTATTAATATTGCAACAATACTTGTTCTATCCTCATTGATAAATATTTAGGGTACTGTAAATTGTTTAATAGCAGCTGGGAATGCTTCCTTTGCTTAGTATTGCCACAGACTGTGATTGGTTTCAAAGAAATTCAAACAAGCCAGAATGTTTTTTTCCCCATTTCTAATGATAACGGGTGAAGCAAGACCTTTATGCAGTGCTGATAGTCGGTTCTGCAGAAACGTCTGACTATGAGACTACTTTTATTATAGAGAATGGTTCAGTAAAAAATGTTTCACAACAGGCAGACAATCACACACACTTGTATTCCCTTGCACTTTGCTAATTTGAGGAAATACCATTTGAATATTACATTTAGAAATGAGAGGTTTTGACTATGTTATGTTTCTATCTGATAATAGCTTCACAAGCACTGAAGTCACCGTGACTGGCACACAGGAACCTCTGTACCGTGAAGTAGGGCTGCACGATTTGGGGAAATCATCTAATTGCGATTTTTCTGACAGATATTGCGATTGCTATTCGATTTGCGATATTTGTTTTTACGCGACCCAACGGAAGTTTATTCTAAAATGCGGCCATATCTCCGGCTAGGAAGGTTGCATCAACATGTTCCCATCTCTAGCACCCCCGCAGCCCGAGCTACGAGTGAAAGAACTAAACTTACATGAAACTTCCGTTGGGTTGCTTTAAAGTCAAGCTTCAGTTTAAGATTCACCCTGTAATAGAAACATGTGATGGAGCATTACTAACCTGACTCAGATGGTTTGTTTCACCAGACCATCTAGGAAAGCTCCATTGGAAGCCATTTGGAAAGGGCAGGCACTTTCAAAAATACTTGCCAGGTGATTGGATAAATCTGTCTATCACCTTCTATCATGGGCCACTTCTGATTGGTTAACAATGGCTGGTACATGTGGAGCACAGCACTTCTGATTGGTGTGGATGACTGACACACAAGAACAAAATAAATGTTTTTTAAAAAAAGAATCGCAGGCTTTGCGATTTGATAATTGCATCATTTCAAATCGCGATTGTCAATGAGTCAGAAGTCCAATTGTGAGTAGTTAGGGCTCCTGTTGAGTGCATGTACTGTTTCATTAAAATGGTTTACTAGTTGGGGACAAGCCATTCAGATCTCATTGTTTTCACTCCTTGAAGCACATGGAAACTTGAGAGCTCAGGACACGTTGTTCTTCCGTGCTCACTCAGTGTGAAAAAAGCTGCCGTTGTTAAAGTACAATAAGACATTCCTAATTTTTCTGAATCAGTGGGTCTTTATGTTGTACTAGTTGGAGCCAATTGTCTATTAATGCTTGCAAAAAAGCCATCATTGTATGGCATGACATGTGTAATACTGCTCGCTCACATGTGTTTGCAATCATGTTGTTCTGTGCAGCATTTTAACCCAATTATTGCCAGACTCTAGTTTTGTTCAGTTGGAATGTTTTAGGCTACAGAACTGACACTCATTATAAAATGCAGATTCAATAAAAGGTCCATTTAAAAAAGGTCTTCAAGCTGCTTATTTATTTAAAGAAATGATGGTTAATGATACACATGATTTTTCTGCAATAAGTCATTTTATAACTGTTTGGTACTATTTACTTTTTGTATTGACTATACTTGTTCTAACACCGTTTATTCTTTGCCTATATGCAGCGTGTCAACATGGCAGACATGGACGCTGATACTGCTGCTCACACCGAGCCTTCGGTGGAGGAAGAGGAGCCTTTTTTCAGCAACCTGGACCTCCTCCTCTTCTCCCTGATTGTTGGTCTTGTTGTTTATTGGTACATGTCCCGCAAAAAGCCTGAGCCCATCCCCGAATTCAAGAAGCTTGACACACCGTGAGTACCCATCACAATATATCAGATTAATTTATTTTCTTAAAGAGTTTGAGTTTCTTTATTTGTATTTGGATCTGACTACATCTTTAAGATAAATAAATAAGGATGCTTCAGAGTAAAGAAACAAATTGAAACTCTATATTCGTTAAAAAAAATGATCTCAAGTAGTGTTGGGTATTGTTTAAATTAAATATTCTTTTTCGTATAGCTGTTCTGTGTAATGGTTCAGAATTGATCAAATCCTAGTTTTATTTCATAGAATATTATTTAAACAAAATATGTTGCCAGGTAGAGCCTGTTTAAATTAAGGTTGACTCACTTCCACTTTTTCATCTCCTTATTATGACCTTCTGAATCCTCTGATAGCAATTCTACACTGTCTTTTTCCATCTTTTAAGAAACTATGATGTTAATAATTTGCATCAATGCGCTTTGCTTAACCTAGAACTCTAATATACATGATGCTCAAACTGTGAAACAGATACTGTATTTCTCAGAGGAAAAAATAAACACCCTCACTCACTTAGTCATTTGGTTCAACCAAGTGTATGAAAGTGTATGGCTTACAGCTTGTAAATGTGCGACTAGCTGCAGCTTGGTTTTCTCTGTTATTGTCCTGATTTGTCACCGGCTTCTTAACTGATCTGACCTCCCTCTTACTCTCTACCTGGAAGCTGTTATCCCCTACCCATATCACTAGCCTAGGGCTCTCAAAATATTTAAATGTCATACAAGTAATAGCTGAACAATGTAATTTTTGTCTCCTGTATATTTAATGCGGAACAGTGGTGTCGTTATGCTTTGTAACTTGACCTAAATCCATGTTATTAATTTCAAGTGCTACTCGTCAAAGTAATGCAATCATTGGCGAAGGAGTGTTCATCTTTAAGTTGTTTGCCGAAATAATGTTCCACCTCTAGCTCTGCTTCACAAGTTTATACATCGCTTAACTAAAACTGTTGTGGCGGCTGACCTATGGTTACCGAAAAGTGGTTCAAGACAGATAATAAATGTAGAACGAGGCTTGATTTTAATATCAAAAGTAAATATATCAGCTTCCAGATAATGTTGGAAGACAGGGGAGACTTTATATTTAAATGTATTTATTTGTAGATGAGGATGACAGAAGAGTTTCTGCAGTCATGAAGTCAAAAGGTAGTTCCTTTCACCCTTTTTAGAGCCAAGAAAGAAAGAGTCTTGACTTTGTAAAGAGATACCCGGCGCCCTTTGGTGGTGAAGAAGTAGCAAGCCAATTGGCAGGAGCAGAGTTGCGGATTGACAATGACCTGGATATAGGATGGGCCTAAGTCATTAACAACAAGCACAGTATATTGGATTAGAGTAGCCTCCAGGAGCCAGTGCAAAGAAACAGGGTAACTATGTGGGAGAACTTGGGATAGTTGTAGACCAGCTGGCTGCTGCAGTCTGGATGAGCTGCACATGTCCGACAACTTATGTAGGCACTGTAGCAAGTTAGAGTAGTCTCATCACAAATTGATAATGAGCCGGGACCACTGCACTGCTTCCTGGGTAAGAAATTAATCCTTGTGATGTTGTGGAGATTCAATGTGCAAAAGTCGCTTGACACTGAGATGTTGACGGCAAAAGATGTGAGAGTTTTCAACCAGACAAGAAATCCTTCTTTCCCCTTGTTTTTGGACTGGGAAAAAGACCGGATAAGTTGATTGTTTTGTATAGATATATAGAAGTGAAAGAAAAAGCCATGTGAGTGAACAACTGCAACATCTCACTTAGTGTTGAGAGAAAAGAGAAGGGGACTCAGAACCAAACCCTGAGGAACCCCATCGTGAGAATACAAGGTTTTGACAGGTGCGCCTTTCTCTGACCATGTTTGAGGACTTTCTGCCGGTATTCTGCCTCATTGTTCTGTATAAAAGTGTGTCATGTGTTTTTTCTTCTGACATGAGTATTCTAAAGCCCGAAATTGACACCAGATGGACACACGATTATGGATTTGTGAATTTCGCACGAAGATGGCCCCGAACTTGGTCAACAGCCAAGCCACAGCCGAAGCAAGTACGATGCCTACAGAAGGCCACACGATGGCACCAGAACCACTCACGAAAATATGTTTGTAGACTTTACTGATGATTTAGAATGTATCCAGACTCAACGTAAGAGCTTGTGCCTCTTCGGGGGGCACTTTACTTTCTCCATCTTTATATGTAGATTAGAAGATGACTTATCTCCGTCATGTTGTTTCCATAGCAACAACAACTTCCTGTCAACAGCGTAAACTCACCTTCAAAATAAAATCATTTAAATAAAACGGGAAGTTAACCTAAATTACATTTAAGACATACAACTGCAACGAAAGTAACAAAAACAATGTAATATCCTTTTCGGTTTCATAGAACACAAATTGGGTTATTTACATAATATGTTTACATGATTTTGTTGTGAAATGTCCTCGTACTATAATACGATGGCTACACGACGGCATTGCGAGGGCTTTACGTAGTCGTGTTGCCTTCCTAAGACAATCGGGCAATTTCTTGTTTCCTTCGTATTGTCTTCGTGAGGCGAAAAATGCCCGATGGCACCGATGATCAGACGAATTTGAACATTTCCCATATCGTGTGTCCATCTGGTGCCAATTTCGGGACAGTGTGACGCGGGCTTTAGTGAGAAGGCGTATTTACCTCAACCAATCTGATGGAAGCAAATGTGATTACATTTCTTTCTTTTTTTCTTTTCAACACTTGTAACATTGATTTTAAATTTGTTCCAAGAGAGTGAAATATAACAATTATGCAAGATGATTGCAAACTGCTTGAATATTGCGACAGGCCTTTTGAGTCATTTCTTATCAGTGGAGTGATGGAGGCTTGGCAACATTTCAGAGGACTCCCCTTCCACTGGCCACTCTTTAAGTTCCTCCCCACCCACAACACAATTTCTTTGTTAACCATAGTGAAGCCAGCCGCAGCAGCTGCCTCACTTGCTATGTAGCTGAGATGGCGCGTGGTTATGTGAATGGAGACAGTGTTGGAGGTTGAGCGGGGGAGATCCTGACCATTTGTATGATAGCAGGAGATTGGCTTGAAAGTGGGAAAGACCCCTGTAGCGCACGTTTTGCTTTGGAAAGAGTGTGCATCCGTGGAGGGTTAGAATACAGGAAGGGAACATAAGAGCAGTTCTCCCCTCCCCTTAAAGGGAGCAGTGATTACCTAACTGTTATGAAGGGGGCGTAGTCTTCCATGTCTTCCTGTGCTTTTGTTTTTGGCCCTGAAACCATTTTGAAAGTTCCCTGGAGAGCAAAATGGGAAGGCAAGCCAAGCTGCTTTTGTGAGTCCTCTCCAAAGGTGGAAAGTTGAGGCAAAAGACAAGCAACCCTTTCTTTACCCTCGGTTACTTTTTTTCATTCTTTCCCCACTCCCCTGTTTTTCTTTTTAGTGTGTGTGGGCTGAGCTGCTCTGCCATTGGAGAAAGGCCATGTCACAAATGGAATCCTTTTATGATAAATGAGGTTACTATAGCAATGACATTCCCCTCTCTCCTCCAGTGAGATGGGGGCGGGGGATACTTAAAAAACTACCATTCACAGCTCTTTCCCACCTCCTTCAGTGATCCACTGAGGAGTTGCTTCGATAACTAGCTCAAGCTCAGAATGGATCTTGGAGACCTCTTCGTTCCCAACACCTTTCAGACCACAGAGGAAAAGGGGCGGGGATGAGAAGGAAGGCATTTTCAGCCTGAGAATGCTTCAGTGTGTGTTTGTGTGAGTCAAAAGTGTGGGTCCGCAGCTCTGCTTCATTTTATGGGAAAGTCCGTTTCCCACCATTGTGTCCTCAGCGGTTGCCAGACACTGACAGGGCTGGTAGGCTGTTTGTGTGTGTTAGTGGAGAACAGACGCTGCTGGTTTCAGAGAGCAGCACAGGAAGAGGCAGAGTTCAGATCGTGTTGGAGGTGAAGGAAGGCAGCTCTTCCAGAACTGTTCGACTGCCTTTCTGACCTGGTTTTATTTTTCCATTCTGTGGTTGTGGAGTGTTGACGTCCTGCTTTTGATTTTGAGCGTGGCGGTTCCCGGCGTGGTCTAGCCAGTGCTGCTATTGGCAGTGGCTGCATGCCATGGGCTGTGTCTTCTCTCTGCCAGAGGACAGGAGAGATGCTGCTGAGAGGTCAGTAAAGTGTTTGATTTATTGCACCTTCTAAGGCACATTTGGAGTTGCTTTGTTTTTACAATACTTGCTTGAATTTCTCCTAATGATTTGACATTAGCTACCGTTTAGTTTCACTGTTTAGTTTGACAGGACAGTTCACACGTGGGCTGGTATGCTTTTCATTGAAGACTTGTAAGCATCTTGTAATAGTTCCAATTTTGGCCATTTTCTAGAGTTTCAACAGTTACTTGATTCCTCAATTGGTTGAATCACAACCAAAAGAACTTTGAAGATTTCATGTAGATGGCACACATTATGTTTTCAGTTCTTTAAATATGGAGACTCCCTGGTTTATCTCTGTTTTGTTACCAATAAACTGAATATGTGGTTTTAAAACAGAAAAAAACAAGGCATGTAGTGACATCAACTTCGACATCTATGAAACTGAGTTGGACATTTTTCACTATTTTCGGTTATTTAATAGATTCATCTAAAATATTATCAGCAGATGATGAAAATAACCGTTAAGCTTTACATGTTTCCAAATGTTGCTCTACACAGAGTGTAACTCCCTTGTTCCAGTAGTATGTAAGAGCTGGTGAAATGTTTGACTGCAAATACAATTTGATTAATTTAATTTGATTATGACCCCTCCCCCCCTTTTCACAAAACTATTAAGTATGTTACCATCTTAGCGACCATTGTGTTGCACATTTAAAAAATGTTTTCTTTTGGTTTTTAGCTATAGGTCAGATTACAAAATGAAAACCATGTCATTACAGCCTTACCTCCAAGTTTTAACGTGTTGCAGATTAAGACTGAAATGATTCAGTGTGCCTGTTTAAAAGGTTTCATTTCTGATTAAATAGAAAGGTAGTTCTCTGACATTATAAACAGATGATAAGCTCTGAACTATTTGGACTAAATTGTAAATTGTTCAAACAATGACTGAACGCCAGCATGCATGAGGTTGTTTTAATGTGGGACTCGAGGCATTGCAGGAAGGAAAAGGACACATGTATGTTATCAGTCAAACCGGCAGTTTAAGCAAATGATTTGTTCTTGATTTGAAACCATAATTTTGTTTGTTGACTTCAAAACATTTTACTCAATTTCAGGCTCAGCTAGTAGTTGCACAAATTTAATGATCTGTTGTCAACAATGATTTGTTTCATTTTGGCTTTTTAAGACTTTGTAGTCTCCCAAGAAACAAAACAACTAATGCTATCCAGCTTTTTTATTGAAAGGGGTGGGGAAGATACAAACACAATTTCTGAACAAGAACTGTTTCATGTTTTTATTGATCCATCATCACGAAATGACTTTGAGCTAATTAAATGAATAGCAATTGTATTTACAGTTATACAGAATAAATCAGCAGGATACATTTGTTTTATGTTTAATTTACAATCTGCTTAGGATACTTTTGTGGTTGTTGCCACAGCATACAGAACTAAAGATTCTGTAATCTCGTCTCTTGATTTTTTAATGATGCACAAAAAATCCTCCCCCGCTGAGTGCCTGTGAGGCTGGAGACGGTCAAAGGCTTGTTTCAAATTTGATCAGGAATTTACACTTTGCTTCAGGGTTCAATCAGTTTTAACCACAGGGGCCCATTTTTATGGCATGTCGGGCATCTGCCCAACATGCCTGCCCTCTGCACACTGCCGTTCAGTGGATAGGTTCTGTAAATTGTTTGACTTAATGTGTGTTAAAGGTCAAATGTAGCAAATGAAACCGCTTCTATGGCTATCCTACTGCTTTGTTGCTTTTGGAGATGGTAAATCTGAAAACAAATTCATCTGGCATACTTGTAGGTATGTGTAGCTGCTTTATTCTTTTTAAAGTGCGGGCAGAATTGCAGCTGTCTACTTAAACCTTTGATGCTGAATGAAGCGGCGTTGCTCTTTTATTTGGCTTGATAATAGATGTTGCTTCCTCTCTCCCTCTCTTATTTGCACCGTGTTTGCAGATGTTGTTTTGATCTGTTCTCGTCCATTAATTACCTGAATGAATCTTATTCAAGATTTTGAATTACCATGAGGTGTTACCTGTAGTTAATATACGTCAACCACTTTGTAAGCTGTATGCTTAGTACGTGATATTCATACATTTAGTGTGACTAATGCTCGTATGGCTGCTGAGTCACTGCTCTGTTATTCCATGTTATTGTAAGAATAACATGAATAATGACCAGACAAATTACCCACATTGCCTAAGAGCTGGCGCTAAGAATTTACTGCCAATTATTTAAATCGTTACTTGCCTAACTTGCCAGTATGGCCCAATAATTACATATGTCAATGTGGGAAAGGAATGAACGAATGAATGCGTAATCATCGATGGAGTACCCTTTGTATTATCCTTACTTTCCTCTCTGAACCTAAAGTGCTCCAATGTTTACTATTTGTTTTAAAAGTACACTCCGTGAAGAAAAAGAAGAGCACAACCACAACACAGAACCTGCTGTCCCTCAAATGTATGGTCATTGATTAACTGACTGACACTAGGTAACAGTTAAATTTAGATTTTAAATGACTTGTATTGCTGTTTGTTTACACGAATGATGTTAGTAAACAAAGACGGGCCTATATTTACACTTGTGATCTTGTGAGATAATTCAAAAGTCACATTCTTCCGTGTTTTCTAAATTCAGATTCAATTGATTCATATTATAGATGTTGAGGAAAGACTGCTTTTTGGTAAACACGGTCATTGGTTAATACTTTCTTTTTTATCGCAGTATCATGGTTAAAAACAGGTTGTGTCTTTGTGTTTAGTTATATAACATTATGACAATTCAAACTTATTTCTTCCCAGAGCACCCGCCGCAAGAGACACAAGTTTCATCGAGAAAATGAAGAAAACCGTGAGTGATTTTCCTGAATGTTTCCCATCATTTCTGCTTTAAAAGAAGCCCTTAGGACCTAGAGATGTTCAATGTTCGATGGATTGATGGTCTGAATAGTATGATGAGGATAATGGCTTTTCATTTAAAAACACTGCTTTAACTTCCCTCTGTTTTCAAGCCAGCCTTGAGAAAATACTTTGGTTTTGAATCATGTGGTTTGCTGCAAGTAGTTTAAATACCATAATGGTGGCAGAAAATAATTTTGGTTCAGAGTGCCATTTAATTTAGTCTCTGTTTCTCTTTTGTTATGAATCATCATGGCAACGCTGTCGGCAGGGATCAAATATGTCAGATTTCAACAATGCATGCAGATGGAGCTGTCTGTGTTCACATAAGCTTCATGTTAGAGAAGTTATTCTTGTTTAGTTTGGACTGAAAATGAAGTTATGTGAAGTTATTTATTCATATGTTGCATTTTTATCTTCCTCTCACATATAGAAGTACTCACATAGCAAAGCAGCACTTCAGGATTTGTGGGAAAATGCTTTTTAGAATATATTTTAGGTAAATCCCAAAATGTATACAGCTAAGATGACAGACAGGAAAGATGTGTCAGCTTTATACAATAGTTGTGGGTGAAAGCTCGTGTATGCCCCGAGTTTATGCTTTTCTGTCAATGTGTAACCAGGGAAAGAACATCATCGTGTTCTACGGCTCCCAGACGGGCACGGGAGAGGAATTTGCAAACAGACTGTCGAAAGACGCTCAGCGCTACGGCATGAAAGGAATGGCTGCCGATCCAGAGGAGTATGAAATGGTAATCAGAGAAACAACATACAAACCTAAAATCACCCAAAATGTTACTTGGTCATTAAATCTGGAAGATCATTCTGTTTAATTGTCACTGCAATTCTGAAGAAGTCCGTAAAAGCCTAATTGGTTATAAACTCATTCTCTGGATTGTCCTGATTGTATTCATTTCGATGATGATATGTTACACATCCAGTTGCAGATAGATCTTAACAGAGCCACATAACGTTTTATAGTATGTGCCAGATGATATGGTCTCTTCTAACTATAAATGAACTCTGCTGAAATATATCATGTCCAGGCAAGTGAGTCCAAACAGACTCAAGCACGCGCTCAGATCATAACACGTAAACTATTTTAAATAACTTGCAAGTTTACTGACAGTAAAACTTTTGACATAGCCTTTCAGAAATGTAATGCAATAAGAACTAAAGTTAAAATGAAGACCACAGGAACATGAATACAATAACCACATGAGGCATAATTTATGGTCAGCATAAAAACAAAACACAGACCATGTGGAGTCCTGAAAGGAACAGACATAATAACAGAACACATCACACACATTTCAAATCCAAACAAAGTTCCCTAAAAGGCTGAGCCCTTCAGTGCTCTCTGTTTCTGACTGTGATGTCTCTTATTCCAGGCGGAGCTGGCCCGTCTCTCTCAGATTGAAAACTCCCTCGCCATATTTTGCATGGCCACCTACGGCGAAGGAGACCCAACAGATAACGCCCAGGACTTCTACGACTGGCTGCAGGAAATTGATGATGAAGACCTCTCCGGACTAAACTACACAGTGAGTCGTTAATGATTACGTCTTGTATATATTAAGCTTACAAGAACTGAGTGCTGGCTTAATTGTCATGAAAGGTCTAAACCATCTGCGACAGGCTTCATAAATCTACGTTATTGTTATCTTATCGCCATCTTGAATGTAACTGAGACTTTTTTTGTTTGGAAAGGGAGCAATAACCATACAAACTGTGTGCCATATTCTCTGTTTTGCATGTGAGTTTTTTGGAACTACATGGACATTTTGGTTAATACAATATTGGGAAACGATGAAAAAGTCCTAGAGCCGAATGTGCCTACCTCAAAACAAACATCCAAATAAAAAATATGAATGAACAGAAATGAAAGAGCAAGAGAAACAATTCATTCTCACATCACATTTGAGGGACTGTTACACATTAATAGTTTAACAAAATAGTTGCTGATTAATGGTTTTATTGATCTACTAGCTGATTGTTGCAGCTTTGTAATCATGTGAGCTAAATGTATGTGATGTACCCAAACAACACCATTTTCAATGTGTATATTAAATGTATCATTTCTGTTTTGCTCTTTACAAAATGTGTTAAAATAATTTCCCTAATGGCATTTTTGGAGACAAAGTTACTTGAAGTTTGAACGACTCGCTCACTGATGTGCATCAGTCCGAAGAGGAACAAAATGAATATACATTTTTTCGCTATTGCTGCTTCACAAACCCAATTCTTTTTTTTTCACGCTATGTCATTTTGCCTTGTGGTCTGATGTACCGCACACAGGCTTCCCTAGCATGAGCTGCGTCCGTCTTTGTGTGCACCATGAAAGAAAGGCCTTTGTGTTGTCTAGTCAGTGTGTGCGTTTGTGTCATTGTGTCAATGTTGGGGTGCAGAGCCTCTGACCCCATTTGAGTGAAAACTTGACTGAGGGAAATGTAGCTAAATTATTGGGCACAGTCGCGTCCTTCCTACTGTTTTTCATCTATTGTCTGGTAGCGCCGTCACAATGTCACACTTTCCCTCCACGGTTAAACATTTGTACAGGTATTATGATATTATGGAGATATCTAGTAAAAAGCATTCTAAGTAAAATTCATGTTTAGTGGGAATGTAGAGAATGCTGGATTTATACTTAACATATGAATATTAAAACATTTTTCTGATATCACTGTTATCATTAATAATACTTATGTTTGTAGAATTGTTTATACTAATCGAGATGCATCAGTGTCTTCTATACATTTTACAGTATGGCATGTTATTTTTATTTTGTATTCTAGTAGAATAAATGGCCCTACAATTAAACTGGATGTCACACTTAAACCAAACGGCAGTCAAACATCTACATTGGTTAATTGTTTAACTATGACATTGTTTAAATTGTAAAGAACAACTTAAATGTACCCGGTTTCTGTCACGATTAATCGAAAGCCACTTAGTAATGATCTCTCTCTCTGTGCCTTGTTAAATCTTCAGGTATTTGCTTTGGGCAACAAGACATATGAACACTACAACGCAATGGGAAAATACGTTGACAAAAGGCTGGAAGAACTCGGGGCAAAGCGGATCTTTGACCTCGGTTTAGGGGACGATGATGGCAAGTAAGTGACCCGTTAGTCCTCTGAGCCAAAAAGGAAATGATGACTAGACATTTCTCTCAGCATTGAGGTGCTGAGTCAGCACAAAAAGCTTGTGTGGACCACTATCAGTTTTCCTGTACAGTACATGATACGCAGTTTCCACCTTATTTTGCAAAGTTTAAAATCAACTTAACAAATGTATTCTCTGAAGAATTTACTTCTTTCATATTCATAACTGTGTGAAGCCACCCAGAGGCCAAACTGTCAATTAAAAAAAAAAAAAATAGATTTAATTATTTAATAGATTTTAATTGACCCTAAAAATTAGAACGTTTACTTTTGCTAATTCATGCAAATGTATATGGTTATTATTGTAATCCAACTTGTTGAACAAGGTTGGATTGAAATGTGTTTCTCTGCTGAGTGACCCTGTTTTTTTATCTTTCAGTCTGGAAGAGGACTTTGTCTCCTGGAGAGAGCAGTTCTGGCCGTCTGTCTGCGAACACTTTGGAGTCGAAGCTTCAGGAGACGACTCAAGGTTGTTTCACAGACAATTTCACCCTTTTTATTGTTTATTATTAACATTGTTTGTCCCCATCATTTTATTTTTGCCTCATCTCCACCTAAACCCTTAATTTCCCATACTCACTCTTTACCCACTCTTCAGCATCTGAAAGCTGCTAACATTAAACAAATAAAGACATGGGAAAGCTTGCATTCACATTGTTCTTAGGTTTGTGATAATTCATATACAGTATTGTCTCTTCAGATGAAAGGTAGTTTCCACATCCTTTTAACTCCATTAAGACTGAAATATTTCAGGTTGGCTGCGATTCCTTATCAAGAACTTTCACACAAATCTAATCTCAGATTAATGACACAAGGCGATCACCACAGTGATAACCAAATGTAACCTTTTGCACATAGGCTGAATTTAAAACAATACTCCACCCAAAGTCTTGTTTGTTCATTACCTTGTTTAAGTTCATATCTTGAATAAGACTTGTTATGTAATGCTAAAACAGGTTATATCTTATTTATGATAATTATAATTCAATTATTGGATCTATGCTTCATCCCAAAAGAAAAGTGTCATTTTATATTATTTTTAATATAGTTTTCACTATGAATTAAACTCTGCTTTTACTATATGTGTGTATGCAGCATCTGAGGAGGCTAACTTCTGATTCCCCCCCACAGCATACGGCAGTACGAGCTGAAGGAGCACACGGACCTCAACATGAACAAAGTCTACTCGGGAGAGATGGGCCGCCTTAAGAGCTTCGAGGTCCAAAAGCCGTGAGTACTTCAGCCGAGACTCTACTCACTATCTGGAGTCCTTCATGAATGTACTAATACCATTACTCACATTTCACCCAGTTACATTACCTATTGCAAAGTTTAATAAAGGTCACTTTAAAAAAAAATGACGCTTTTCTGCCCCCTAGTGGGACATTTGAAAACCCATTTTCACTGCCTTTAAAGGTCCCATGTCATGGCCATCTCTACTGATCATAACTCCATTTTTGAGGTCTACTAAAATGCATTTATATTGTGCAATTTTCCAAACTCCTGCCCCCCCTCCCTGTGAGCCCAGTGGCCCAGACAGCCAGACACCGCGAAACTCAGCCTGGGCACACACACACACCCACAGCCTGGCTGGGAGTTTGTGTGTGTGCTCAGGCTGAGTTCCGCGGTGTCTCGCTGTCTCGCTGACCCCACACCAGTGAGCCGGCTCACAGTGTCCCGCTCCTCGCAGCAGCGAGCCTCGCAACGGCTCTGTTACGTTACGTCACTATGCCCGAAATACGTCACTATACCCAAGAAGTAAACAATGGAAAATGAGAAATCTCCAAAGAGGCGTTCTGGGGCAGCATAGACAGGTTGTACTCGCTACAGGGTGTACTTTGAGGGTTTGTGACTCTGCAGACCGCTTACATGCATACAAGCTACATAACACACAAGGGGACGGGTAATAACCGGAAAAGAATGACATGGGACCTTTAAACAATATTTAATTCATAGAGTAATGGATGTTTTTAGTATTTTATTAATAGATTCATCTCTTTTGTGATATTTTAAGTCTTGCTGTTTTATTTACAGGCCCTATGACTCGAAAAACCCTTTCCTGGCCCCAGTTACTGTCAACCGCAAACTCAACAAAGCCGGAGATAGACATCTTATGCATGTGGAACTGGACATAACGGGATCTAAGATCAGGTGAGACTGGTTAGATGTATCTATAATTAAATGCTTGAAAATGCTTTTTCATATCCCTTTGATGATGAGATGATTACTTTTGTGTTTTGAGGCTTTATGATTACAGGTCAAAGTCTAATTGTATCACCGTATGTGCTTTCAGATACGACTCTGGAGACCACGTTGCTGTTTTCCCCACAAATGACTCTGCAATGGTGAACAAGTTAGGACAAATCCTTGGAGTGGACCTTGATGTGGTTATCTCTCTCAACAACCTTGATGGTATGGCATTGAAAGCCCGAAGCACGTAGACTTTACTAGCTCGTCCCTGAAACACACTTAATGCTGATGAATTTTATATTGTTATATTACTGCTAGTGAATGTAATTGCTGTAATATAAGGTGCTGCCTTTTGTTACCAATTATAAGATTCTAGCCCTCATGAAGGTCATCAGATCTGCTTTGTGTGGCATAAGTGAAGAAGCAGCTCCTGTTCAGTTTGAAACAACATTATTGAATAATGAAAAGTTATTACACAATATAAGAAAGCATTCAAGCAATGTTTGAAGTTCCTCAGTCTGCAAGGATATATTAGTTCTGACTCGTATTTCATAACATCGCAAATCTTTTGTTTGACCAAATCTACTCCTGCCCGGACAATTTCCAATAGTAGTCAATAGTAGGGTCATGCAGTAATTATAATAATGAGTTAGGGCACTATCACCTGTCATAACAGCTCTGTAATCTGTCATGGCAACATAAAAAAAAATGTCATTTACAAAACATAGAGATGAGTTTATGTGACTCGAACCCTGAGGTTAACTTTGTGAACATATGTGTATTTTTTGACCTCCCATGAAATACGAGACTATTTAAAGCCTGCTTTTAATAAACATTTATTGCAATAAATAACTAGGTAAACTGAATGTAATGGTAATTAAATACATTACAAGGTCTATTAAAGTAGAAAGCATTCTCATCACAGATAGAGCAGTAAGTTGTTGGTGTTATGTTCAAATTCAAGTGTTGGCTATAAAAAACATCTTGATACAATTCTAGATACCAAAAAATGCATCTCTTTATTTATTTTTCCAGAGGAGTCCAACAAGAAGCACCCCTTCCCCTGCCCCACCACCTACCGCACCGCCCTCACTCACTACCTGGACATCTCGCAGCCCCCCCGCACCAACGTCCTCTACGAGCTGGCCCAGTACGCCTCGGACCCCAAAGACCAGGAGAATATGCGCAGGATGTCCTCCTCTTCGCCTGAGGGCAAGGTCAGTGCCAGGTGGTGAAGAGGTGTTGGTGTCAGTATGTGGTTCATGTCAACATAGTTCCTTCTTCTTCTTCTTATTATTTTTTTAACCGCTGTACCTAGCCCCTTTATCGAGTGTGGAGTCTTTTTTTTGCGGCTGCTCCGAGCACTTTGATTTAAGAGTATTTTCAAGTTTTAAGAAAAGGCCGGTGATGTAACTGGAAATTAAAGGAGAAGCTTGTTTTTGGAAAAGCAAGACGTAGCTGCTGGTGAGTGTGTATCCGGTTGGTCAAACTAATATATAGCAGCACAAATGGATAATAAGATCCAAGGGGGTGAAGTACGTCTGTCAACAGCATTGATATGTGGTTGACATATTTCAATATAAACAATAAAAAACATGGGAAATTGTTTAATATTTTTTTTATTAAATACTGGGAGGAGACTCCTCACACCGCCTTGCCATAAAAAGGCTCTATG
>NW_011335521.1:239617-257861 GCF_000735185.1 Notothenia coriiceps | reverse complement strand
GGTTCATGTCAACATAGTGCCTTCTTCTTCTTCTTTTTTTTTTAACCGCTGTACCTAGCCCCTTTATCGAGTGTGGAGTCTTTTTTGTGCGGCTGCTCCGAGCACTTTGATTTAAGAGTATTTCAAGTTTTAAAAAATGGCCGGTGACGTAACTGGAAATTAAAGGAGAAGCTTGTTTTTGGAAAAAAAAGTACGTCTGTCAACAGCATTGATATGTGGTTGACATATTTCAATATAAACAATAAAAAACCTGGGAAATTGTTTAATATTTTTTTTATTAAATACTGGGAGGAGACTCCTCACACCGCCTTGCCATAAAAAGGCTCTATGTGGACACAGGCCCTAAGAGAAGCTCTGTTGCATCTCATCCATGTCTGTGAGTTTGTCAACCCTCTCCACCTCTGATTCTTCATCCTATTGTGTTTTTGATGCTTCCCCTCTCCAGGCCCTTTACCACAGTTGGGTGCAGGGAGCCTGTAGGAACATCCTGGCCATCCTGGAGGACATGCCGTCTTTGAGGCCTCCCGTTGACCACCTGTGTGAGCTGCTGCCTCGTCTCCAGGCTCGCTACTATTCCATCGCATCTTCCTCAAAGGTAACTTCCTGTTTGGATCGCGGTTTCAGAACTGTTTAACACTTCATTACTGACATGGTTACCTGCAGCAACAATGCTGTTCATATCAGAGAATTGCAGTAGGCAATGAAAGTTTCTTGATACAGCCCATTTCAAAAGCAAAGTAATTCGGTGTGCGTTATATGCATTAAGATATAATGAAAGAGGTGACATACTATAAATACTTTTAGAAACAGTCATTAAAGAAGCCTGGACAATATCAAACAAGACAAGCTAAACTAGAATAAGACAGAAATAAAAAAACAGAAGACATGTTACAGTGCAGTGTCAAATATGAATAGTTGAATTTCATAGAAGGCGGTGGCAAATAGCAAAGTCTTCAGCCTTAAATATAAAAGCAGTGAGAGTTGCAGCAGACCTGCAGGTTTCTGGTAGTTTGTTCCAGATGAATGGAGCACAATAACTGAACGCTGCTTCAACTTGTTTAGTTTTGACTCTGGGGACAGATGGCATACTGATTCAAGATGACGTGAGAGTTACGAAGAATGATGTAGCAGAATATCAGAACTGTTTTTTCGCCCTGAACCATTCAGTGCTTTAAAGTATATTGGTAACTCTCTCCTGTTCTGCAGGTTCACCCCGACCGCATCAGCATCTGTGCGGTGGTGGTGGAGTACGAGACCCCGACGGGCCGCACTAACAAGGGAGTCGCCACCAACTGGCTGAAGAACAAACTGGCCACAGACAACGGACACAAGTCCACTGTTCCCATGTTCATCCGCAAGTCTCAGTTCCGCCTTCCCTTCAAAGCCACCAACCCCGTGATCATGATCGGCCCTGGGACAGGCATCGCTCCCTTCATGGGATTCATCCAGGAGAGAGGCTGGCTCAAAGAACAAGGTGTTTATAGATACTTTTGACAAAGAAGGAACACAATAAATTACACAGATGTAATCAAATATGTGTGTCACCACACTGCCCACAGCAAAACACATTTTTTAAAGCATTGAAGGGTTAATGGGTACAGGCAGTCAGTGCTTTAATGAACTTAGTTCAGTTATTAGCCTGCTTCCTGTTACTCTGAAGACAGACCTGTTTGTTAGTTCAGTAGGAATTGTCATTTGTAAAACAGACTCGATCAGTTAAACTTTTTTTTAAACTTATTAGAGGAGCTGAATGAAATATCTGAATCTGAAAAATAACCATTGTTTTTTTGTTTCCTTTTAGGAAAGGAGGTTGGAGAAACTGTGTTGTATTTCGGCTGCAGATATAAGAACGAGGATTATATCTACCAGGAGGAGCTGGAGGCAGCGGAGAAGAAAGGAGTTCTAACGCAGCTCAACATCGCCTTCTCCAGAGACCAGGAGCAGAAGGTAGGACTGCTCTTAGTGTCTTTAGAGCCGAACTTCATGTTGTGTTATTCATTAATATTGGTAATTGTTTACTTAACATTAGTTAAATATCTTTGGGACATGCATGGCCCAATGCAAAGCCTGCAGCAAATTGATAAGAACTTGATCTCTAACTCAATTACGTTGTGTATGGTCCTTGCATTTGAGGGAATTGGGCCTGGAAAGTCATTGACAATTCTTTGAATGTGATGTTTCAGAATCTTTTGCAAATACACATATGATGCACATTCTGAACAACGTTTCCTCTTTCCATTTTCAAAAATAAAGGTGTACGTGCAGCATCTCCTGAAGAATAGTAAGGAGCATCTCTGGAAGCTGATTCACTCAGACAACGCTCATATCTACGTCTGCGGGTAATTAACACATTTGAACAGCAAAACATTTTCATTTAATGTATTATAATAAAAGATCGAACTTTCATATACTGCATTTAGTTGTCGAATATTGGAACACTTGAAGTGATGTGGATGTTTATTTGTGATCATTTGATTCAAAGGAATTGGGAACGTACACTGGGGAGGAAATGCTTGCTTGATAATGGAACCCCGCTTTATCTTTGGTGCTTTGGCACCGCCTAGTGCAGGGGTATTCAACTAAAATTCAACGAGGTCCAGTTAGAGAAAATCTCCCCATGCAAAGGTCCGGAACATCAAAATGTCTAACTTGCTTTATGAATTAGTCTGATATATATTGAAGTAGCCTGTAGCTTTATCAACGTCTGCATGTAATCAACAGCTGACTGCCAATCAAAGAAAGAAAGTACAATTCAAAAACAACAATATTTGTTGTCAATTAACATTGACCTATACAGATATACAGTAAATACTGTGGATATGTGTGTACCTCTCGGGCTGCAAGAAAATAAATAAAATAGCTTTTGAAAATGTGTGGATGTTAAAAGTGCTTAATTTTTGATAAATAAAATAAATTGTGTAGCAGCAGCTTGAGTTTCTCTTTCTCTTTGTTAACCGTGTCACATCATGACTTAACAGTTTCAGACGATTATAGAACAATATCAGTCTTTATACATCATAACAATTGAACAGTTTCTCTTTCTTTCCCTCTTATATTGCAGCCCTCACTCTTTTTTTTTTGTTCAGTGCGAGAATTGAGTTTGAGCTTGTCCTGCCAAGAGTTTAGATCTGGGCTGAAATGGTGTCAGGGCCATTCTCATACACATGCAGGTGCTCATTGGTTAGCCTGGAACGACATTTAGTTTGAATTTTGATCCTGGTGGATCAGAGGCGTGGGAAGGTATTTTGAGTGGGGGTGCTGAGGTGCTGTCCGATGTGGTAATTACGCAAGGGGGGTGACGTTGACATAAACCGAGCAAAACCACACACACAGTGCATAACAACGGACTCCAGTGCACGCTATTACGGGCACTATATAATAGAGCACGCACAAAAGCGCGATCACACACACACACACACACGCACGCACGCACGCATAGGCTATCAAGGCATTGCTAATTCCTGGCTACATATTACACAGATTCTGCGTAATAATGCCCTGCCCCTGCATCCTTTATTTCAATCTTTTTAGCAGATTTAGCGTTTTTAGTGAGAAAGAATTCCGAGATACGTGTTTGTGCCGTATCAGTTACTTGTCACGTGTGTCACGTTAAAAGTTGCCGACTAAAAACTAACAAAAAACTTTTTTTCCACATCTTTTTTCTTTTTCTTCCCTGAAGCTAAATAATTGATTATTTAGTTTTTAATAATAATATATAATACAAAAATATATTTCAGGCAGGGGCGCACTGGCCATTGGGAATACCGGGAGTCTTCCCGGTGGGCCGTTACCGAAGTGGGCCGGTCGGACAATTCACCGCTCTCTCCTCTCCGCTTCTCTCGTCTCTCTCTTCTTCTGTGTTTCTCTCCCTGTATCGCTCACTCGTCTCTTTCTCGGCAGCGGTTAAAATAGAATCGCCTTGTCAAAATGTAAATCCCCTATTAATGTATTGATTATAGGTCCGGGTCCGTATAGGTTGGCGTCTGGGTCCGGACCGCGGTCCGCCTGTTACTGAACTATGGCCTAGTGGAATAATAAGAATTGTTTTTAATTGCCAGCATTTAGGAATCAAAAGAAAAGGACGTCCACCAAGTTGTAGATGCACTGTTGCCGGCTGATAATTACTTTTTTGATTCAAGTGCTAAATACTCCAGTAAATGGAAACAGTATGATCTTTTTTTTTTACAAAAACAGATACAAGTAAAGGGAAAAATCCTACAATAGATGGATTAGCAATATGAAAAAGTAACACCAGAACACCCCTAAAGAGGACTTTAATCTGACGTGATCTTTCTCCTGATCTAGGGACGCGAAGAACATGGCTAAGGATGTGCAGACGGCCCTCCAGGACATCGCGGAGGAGCTGGGAAGCATGACGCGCACACAGGCCACAGATTACGTCAAGAAACTGATGACCAAGGGACGCTACTCACAGGATGTCTGGACTTAAAGAGCCTCAGACTCACTGCTCGAGTGGTTTTAAATGTTCTATTTTTATTGTGTGTCTCGTTTTATCATGACTAAATATAAAACCATTAAAGAACTGTTCATCTCCCTAGTCAAGGGAGCAACAGTAGCACA
The DNA here is from genome assembly GCF_000735185.1 of Notothenia coriiceps. NCBI lineage: Eukaryota > Metazoa > Chordata > Actinopteri > Perciformes > Nototheniidae > Notothenia > Notothenia coriiceps. The sequence continues at coordinate 253,280 of NW_011335521.1, read as the reverse complement.
TGATTGTGAGGCAAACACTACCTCAGCAGGTTTAGTTGATAAACACATTCAGCAGTTTGATCTGTATTTCATAAGTATACTACATTATGTATCTGGGACGCAGCCTGTTTTAGGAGACAAATCTATGGTCTGATTTAAGATCCTCTATACATGACTCGATTTGTGTGATTGGCTGTTATCAAACATTATGGACATGCAGCTCTGAATGTACATGATATAAGTCCACTGTGAACATGGAAATATTTCAATCGGAAACATAGAAGGTCCTTCAGTTTGCCATATATTAACTTTAATCTAACTGTTATAACTCCTCAACTGGTAATATTGGATTATATGTGAACATTTGGAGCGTTGTCTGTTCCTGTTGCAAAGAGAGAAAAGGGACGCTTTATACATGATAGGGTGCTTACTTCAGCTTCTCTCAGAGCTCGTCCTGTAGTACTTCGGAAATAACTTTAAATATAATAAATGTTTTTGAACATATATGAAAATTTGGTAAGTAAACTTGTTGATATAACAAACTAGCCTCATTGGTACAATTATGCTAAGTATGCCATTATCTTTGGAAGAGATTGTGCCTGATATGCAAACATTGCTGTTGGAGAGGTACAAAAAGTGATGCAAATGAAAAGATCATTTATAGAAAAATGCACGTCAGCATGTGCAACTTATTTTCCATAAAAGCAGGTCTTTAAAAGTAATGAAAAATGAACTGTAGGCTCCCTGTAATATTTGTAAAATGTTAATTTGAAATGTCTTGGAAATCATATCTGGCCTCCCAAATGGTGGTTGTTTGCGAGGTGTGAAATGTTAATTTTGTCTTATCACATTATGCACCACTACATGGAGAAAATGACCGAGAAATATCAGGACAGTTCATGCATCTCCCAGATTCTGTCAGCCGGTGCTCATCGCAATCTTTTTGTGTGAATAAAAGGAGTTTGAAGATGTCAGCGGACCATTTGAAGTGCAGCCTGTGCCTTTTTTACACTGCCTTATAAGTTAGCATATAAAACCCTGACGCTGTACTAACTCGATAACGTGTCTTCGTCTATGCTTTCATCGTGGTAGAAAGTCACTTTAGCCAGTACTGTGACTTATTTGTCTTTCCACTTTATGATGTAATTATTTGATATTTTCAAGGCATGCATTTTTTTAATGAATAAAATTGGAATAATTTATTGGCTTTTTTGTGATTAAATAAGGTTGAACTTTATGATTGCATAATTCTTCTACAATCTTATTTACTTTGACATTTTATCTCAACCATCTTTCCTCCATGTTATAAGACATGAGGTTTCAGATCCATCATTCTAATACTCATGAGGCGGTAATGTTGAGAGATTGAATCAAACAGAGCTTCAGTGTTTGTTTTAATTGTGTTGTAATCATGAGTGACCTTACCGTCAGCAGCCTGTTCCCAGAAGCCAGCGTAATGACGTATGAGTGCATGTGATCTGAACTAAATCTGTTATGATGACTGGCATGATAAAGCCGGTTGTTAGATCAAATAGTTTTCATAAAGCTTTACTTTTTTAGATTTTTTAAAAATAGTTTATTTAATGAAGCACATGAAAAGGGCAAATCATGTCAGTTAAAAAAACAAAACAGTTACAAATCAAAAACAAAACTCAATCAAATGACTGTGCATCCCAATGGATTAAAGAAAAACGAGAATTTCTGTGTTTTAAAGATGTCAACACACTTTTTCAAACCCACAAAAGTAAAACGGTAGAGAACCCCAACAAAAGAGGTTGAGAGTCATGCAGTAAGGGTACAGGAGAAAGTTAGACATTGTTAATCATGCATTAAAACGAAGAAATTACAAATAATTTAATAATATTTCAAGTTAACTAAAACAAATGTAATGCTTTTTAGATTGTGATAGGCTATGACTTTTTCTAGACATAAGCACACATCAAGTACAATTATCTGATCATCTTGCCTTTAAGATACAGTACATAATATTAATGCATTCATTATTTAACAATGTTAATAGTGGGCTAGACTTGCATAAACAAGATGATCCTTTAGTTTTTAGGGATAGAAAAAAGTGAATATCAATTCAGCATATTCTTATATACACACGTATATGTGTACACACATAATTCAGGTTTCAAGGAAGGATTAAAAAGGTAATTTCCAGGGCAAAAAGGAAATACAATACGGAATCAATGAAAAGCTAAAGGAAAACAATACAAATAAAAAAGGGAAATAAAGTAGAATATTATATTGTTATAAAAAAAGGGACAATAAGAAAAATAGTAAGACAAATTCAACTATTGACACATGTTGAACTGATATCTCCCGATGTAAGACAGCAGGTGGCGGCCTTGTGAATTCTCGTTGAATAGGAGCAGTGTTTCCAACAGGAAGAAGAAGAGCAGCATTAAGGGAACTGTCGCAGAGTGATCGGCTCAATTCTGTGGCGCTGCGTACATTCAACCAGCGTTTTTATCAGCTAATCAGAAGAAACACACTTCATTGTATTTTAACTATATATACAACGTCACAGAATGGCCACTGGTAAGCCAACATGTCCTTTGTCTGTTTATCATTGTTTGCATTGTTTTTTTGTATAAACTAGGCTAATAAAAAGTCAAACGAATAGCATAGGAGCTACATTAGCAGTTAACCTCGAGGCCATGGAGGGCTCCGTCTATCTCCTGGAACATCTTTCAATAACAGAACAAAGTTAGCTTTGCCGTGTGTTTGACTACATTTGTTTCCACAAGGGGGTTAACTCCCGTATGACACTTGGTTGCACTCCTTTAAACCCCCATGAATGTGCCAACAATCTATAATATGTGTGAACCGCAGAGTGAAAAGGGCCTAGTCGTAGTTAGCTTGAGGTGCTAGCATGAACGCGTCTTTGTTTATATCAATGCTTATATTTTCCTGCCAAACGAGACACGAAACGTACACACATCTAGTTTAAAGATACTTTGGCAATATTTGCATTTAATATGGGTTGATGTAAAGATAATCATACCGGGTATGGACAGCATGTGTGCACATTTCGTAGTTTGTCTCGTTTCAAGAGTTAGCCTAAAGCGAATTGACCGCCATTTTTGGTGGGTTGGCGTGGGTACGGGCCTTCGGTTGCCCTATTTTCTGCCATCAAGCTAGCAGTGCATATAGTCACTTTGTTATTTTTGCAAGATTCAACCCTGTTTTGTTTCTCTTTCAGATTCAGGCTACGGTGGCTCACAGAGGTAGTGGCAATATATTATTTTATTTCACTATACCCTATTCCTTACCTATATTTTGTGTTACAATTGTGGTTAAAACAGTTTTTGGATAGCTTTTTATAACAGTACTATGGTTAGCTCCTTTCTTCATCAACATGTTTTTCTTTGTGTTTTTGTATGCACCATTTTACTCCAAAGCAAATTCCTTGTATGTTTAAACCTTTTTGGTCATTAAACCATTTCTGATTATTTGTATGTTGGTGTTGCAGCAGCACAACAATATAAATAATTATACATGAGCTTCAGATAACTATATAGTAACATAAATAAATCATAGTAGGCCCATAAACCAAATTGAACACAAGTTATGCAGGAGCAATTGGAGATAAATTATGGTAGTGTTTAAAGGGAATATATTTGGTATATATTGAACTCCTGATTATCTAAATGTAATGGTTTGCTCTATAAAAGGTCTGAGATACTTGATGAGACACTTTTTCTAAGCCCAATGTGTTAAATGTCTTGTTTTGTCAGTTTAACACCTTTTTAATATTGTAATTTACGCTAACATAAAATGGTGACAAAGAGAAATTCATTATTGAATTAGTTATTTTTGAATGATCTGCTAATGAAGTTGCATCTAGTATGAACACAGGACATCAGGGTTCAAATAAATGATGTACTCAAGACTTTTTATGACGTCCAAGGAGTGTTTGTGGCATATTTAGTCATTTAAAGCAACACATTCCTCAGTGTGTTATATTAAAAAAAGAAATGGGCTGCACAATGTGTTGTCACATGACACTGACCTAGTTAGTGGTATGAGGGACCCATAGGCTATTTTAGCCTTCTACTCTCCTTGTGTTAAGATGATGTTCCTTTCCTACCAGAGTAAATAGCATCTAAACTATGAGACAGAGATTAAATGCAGCAGAGAGGCCAATGCTTAGGCTGTCAACGCAGCATGCACTGAATAATGTATTGTTTATTCAAATAAATGTAAGCATTGATTGGACCTCAAAATAACATTTGGCACATTTCCCCTGAACATTTATACCAACGACTCAATAGAGTGTTTCAATGTATCTCAAACCACAAGCTAACTGCGTTTGTCTTCTGTTTTGAAGCTATGGGTCATACGGCGGTCAGCAGAGTGGACAGGTAAGACCCTTTCCCAATTTACCACCAGCCTGTTTGCTGTAATCTTTATCATTCAATTTTGTTGTTTTTTAAAAATCATAATCTGAAAACCCAAGCGTTCTGATTGACAGGGTTATGGACAAGGAAATGGACAGAGTTACCCTGGCTATGGACAGCCAGGTGCAGGCGCTGCACCAGGCGCTGCACCAGGCGCTGCAACACAAGGTACGGTCATGTCTACTGTGTCAATTTGCTGAACAGCTTTGAATAATACATTGCGATAATGCATCTTAAGTCATTAAATTCTTGCTCAAAATGTAAACCTTTTTCAGTCCAAACTATGAGAATATCTCTGATGGAATTTGTTCAGTTAAATTGAAAGTTGTATATTCATGGTGTTTTCAAAAGTCGTGTTCAGATGATATTTGTTAATGTGAAGGTATACAAATAGAAAAGTACAATAAATAGAATTATACAATTGATCTCAAAGAAGTATCTTTCTCACTTGTGAATTGTCTTTGTCAGGAGGCTATGGCCAACCTCCTCCGGAACAGAGCTTTGATGCGTACGGGCAAGATTCCTCTGGGTAAGACCTTTTCTATGTCACAATAGCTTAGTAACATGCATTCTCACCTATAATTGATCTAGCATTATTGAACAATACCAGAAACGACTAATTAATGACAACTTCCTGTCTTACCGTTCTGATCAAAGATGAAAATGACCAATTGAGACCAATATTTACAACTTAGTTTTTTGCTCAAACCACTTCAAGGTATGGCAACAAATCGTCGTCTTACGGGCAGCAAAGCTCCTATGGCAGCCAGGCTCCAGGTGGAGACAGCTATGGACAGAGTTCCTATGGAGGCCAGAGCCGAGGAGGACCACCACCACCAGCAGCAGCAGCACCCGCAGCACCAGGAGGTGGCAGCAGCTATGGTAGATGGAGCGAAGGTAGAAATAACTTGTGTTCATGTTGGGACTACTTCTGTTGTCTGGAAGCATTCACAAATCAACACAAATGTGCTCACGTGTACATAGACAATTACTTTTCTTTCAAGGAACTATATATGTCATACAGGGCTCGACATTATAAATGGCCCGCTTGCCCGGAAGCACTATTTAGACACCCCGGGCCAGCATAACGTACTTTCCACTTGCCCGCTCGGGCCACTAAAAATATTGCTTAAAAAAAAGAAAAATTGTCCTGTGGTATAGGTACTTTGACAAGCAATGTTGTTAAATTGTTTCGTTTATTAACGCTACAANGCCCGGAAGCACTATTTAGACACCCCGGGCCAGCATAACGTACTTTCCACTTGCCCGCTCGGGCCACTAAAAATATTGCTTAAAAAAAAGAAATTGTCCTGTGGTATTGGTATTTTGACTAGCAATTTAGTTAAATTGTTTCGTTTATTAACGCTACAAGGTTTCGTGAGGCGGTTGTCGTTGTTGGGTGAAAAGCAAACAGCTGTTTGCTTCGAAGCGCAGCGCGAGCAGACTCCCAATCGCGCCACTCAACCATTCGCCAAAATGATTTTAATACCAGCGGTAACCGGCCAAGCGCCGGGCAAAAAACAATCTTCAAATAAAAGAAAGTCACCGGAGGAGTTAAAGGAGAGTGACAGGGAGTATGAGAAGAAGAGGGAGAGAAGGTTTTAGCCAGCTTGATCGATGGAGTTGGCTTCTAGTGGTGCAGTGACGCGTCCTAAAACCCTTTTATAATCTATCGATTAGATTTATGATTCGAAAATTATAAAAGTAGGGTAGACATGTGGAGATTATCCGGCTGAACAAAACGTGCATTTATCAAACAGGTTTGTTTTTCCACAGACCTTATTTCCAGCTATTTTCCAAAACCCTATGGAGAAATCCCATTGCTTTTTGTCGAGGGAACCAGCAGCTTACTTCCTGGTTTTAGGACGCGTCACTGCACCTCTCAATATGATGCCAATATAAACAAGGTCTTCTGTCGGCTCTGTACATCAATGCCGACCTATGCTGACAAGTAAGTGAAGAGTAGAAAATATAAAAGGTATTGGCTATAGGGAAATGTCCCAGCAGTTTAGGAGAATGAAGGTTCTAATCTAATCAATTACATAGCCATTACATGTCTAACTCCTAATGACAGGAAGGCAGAAAGTGCATTATACTAATAATAATAATAATAATAGCAGACATTTTTTAACAATGACCACAATATAATTATTTTAATAAACCAAATATGAACAATTGAGGAAAATGAGGAAGAACTGATGATTCAGATGTTGTAGTACAAGTAGTAATGTAGTTAGTGCATAAATTACTATTGCAACAAATGTGTTAATTCTTTTCATTATAAGTCGTTTTTTTTGTTTTGGACGAATGCTCCGGGCCAGTGGTTACAATGGTGGGGCCAGTGATTTTACCCTTCATGTCTACCCCTGTCATAATTGTTACTCTTCTTATGAACATTTAATTCTGCAAAAACATTTTTATACTTCAAATCTAGAGCTACTAAATTCAACCATTTAGTATGAATATAAGATGTGTGTTTCTAATTGTTTATAAATGGCTCTTTATGGAGCAGCAATTATTCACAAGAATGTAAAGGTGTAAATATCTTTTTTAATTAGTTCTTCTCTGGGATTTCTGTGAGTGGGAATTCCATTTAATGACTTTTTCCAGATTGTCAGAATAGTGCCCTTTTTTCCAGAGGGTCAGAAATGTGCCTAATCTAACTTGAACACTGTGGCTGCGACAATACCTGCTCATTTGCCAGGCAACTGTGTGCGACATGAAAAGCCATGAAACACATTTGCTTTACTCATAAGTGAACTTGGGTAGTGACTCAATAAGGCTTTCTGCACACCAGGTGAAGGAGGGGGTCAGGGTTCGAGGTTTGGACGTGACCAGGGAGACCGTGCGGATGGAGAAGGGGGCTACAGAGGCCGTGGGGGTGGTGGCAGCGGTGGTGGCTATGACCGTGGCAGCAGCGGTGGATACGACCGTGGCAGTGGTGGTGGATTCGACCGCGGTAGTGGATACGACCGTGGAGGAAGAGGAGGACCTCCTGGTATGGGGTAAGTTGCATACTGCCACTGCCCCCAAGGTACCTCCTATACACTGTGAAATGAGACATGACCTGTCCACACATCGTCACTCATCAACTACTTAGACCCACATAGATTTCCCCAGTCATCTGCTTAGTGCTCCAGATCCCAAAACAGGTACAAAAAAAGAAAAATGTAAATCTTTTTTTCTTTCTTTCTCAAACTGGATTCCTCCAATGTGACAGATCACATGGGTAAACCTTGTCTGCGCTCCAGGTGCCTCACCTTTCAGACTTCAGATTTTTTAGGCTGATTTAATTTAAATGAAACACATGGATGTATTTAATCAACATTGCTGTTAAGGTCCAATCGCTAATCGCATAAATGGTGGTTATTGAGAGGTTAGGAGGATCTACCTGTTATCTTTAGGCTTAGAGAAAGGAGCTTGAAAAGCACAACTAGGGTTGCAAAGGGTCGGGAAGTTAAGTTTGAGAATTTTGCATATTTCCATTAATCAGAATTTTATTTGAATGCTATTCGAGGGGGTAATGCACTTAAAAAGCAACACCAGGTTTTATAGTAGATCAATTCTTATTAAATAGTAACCACGGACTATATTCAACAGCACACTCTTATATAACATGAACTGATTGTTCGCCAGCATTTGGTTAATCTCATAACCCTCTGCATGCTCAGTGCATGCTCCTGTCAAACATGTAGCTCACAGCCAAAGGACTCCATGCGTTCATGTAAGTTTTAATTATATTACTAAAGTGAATGCATTATATTATCATATGTAATCATCAGAACCTAACCTAAAGCAAGGTACAGTTTATACGTTGGTGTCATATTATGCTAGTGTTTGCTAGTTAGACGTTAACATGTTGAATATAGCTTGAATGAGCATGCTAACTACAGTGTTTTTAATTAATACATCTTTCTTTCATTCTTAATGTAAAACATTTGTTAACCTTTTAGACAATTTCACGCTCTATTAAAAATAAACTACGTAGTTGTTTGGCAAAATGGTGTGGTTAAAAAGTGTGGACTTTATCTTACATGTCATGGTCAACACATTCTCAGCAAATGACCCCTGTCTTTTTTTACTTTACGCTTATTTAATTCCCATGGAAAGTTTCCACCTTGAATATTCCCCCCCAATTTGCAGCTCTTAGACACCCGAGACCAGTTTATACAGACGTATTATCCCAGAATTGCATACAGGTTTGGTCCATCCTTCAACAGAACAGTCTTTCAAACGGGAAGAGAGCCATTTTGAGAGGCTGTGAAATATTCTGCAAGGAGAACAATGGCACACATTACCATGAAAGGGTCCTTTTAACCTTCACAGTTTAAGCGATATTTGTGTTGCCCTTGCGTACAAGTAAAGCATTTATTTACTTCTGGGGGTGCAGACTTTGTTACTATCCAAGAACTCCAAATGTTGCTCCACACTACTGGCGGTTATTTGCCTCATATTATTGGTCGTAAAACCAGTGAAAGCCATTTTTTATTTGTGATGAGTTTTTCCTGTATAAATGTTATCAGTTGACCTTGACCTAGAGGGAAGACATATTTTTTTTTCTTGATATTTTTAAAATTAAATCTCCAGGAGCCATACTTCTATGAAATGCCAGATTATCAATGTTGGTGTTTGTTGTGCTCAAGGACCACATGTTGGAAACGCCACTGAAACGATGCTATTAGACCTGGAGCTACATCTTCAGCTGCTTCACATTCAACAGGTTTCATACAAGTGTTGTGTATTTGACGATGGCGAACATGTGTGTTGTGTTAACATGGATCTACATTTTATACTACAGGTGTTCATTGAACTAAAACTTGGACCTCAGTTAAAGGATCTCATAAATGCTCTATGTGGAAGATTGCTTATCAGTCGCTACACCCCTTCACACCAATTTGGCTTCTCGTGTTAAAAAAAGAAAGAAAATTCAGCTGGTTTTCCGGCCCTTGGTATCCAATTTGGTCATGTAAATGAAAAAAAAACATTTCTTGTAAACGGTGACACCGATGTGAGTATTGTCTTCAACCGTATACCCGATTATTCAGTCAGAGCTTTACTAGTCGTCTGTTCAATGATCTCTAATGTCAAAGACTAACTCATTCCTCGTTTGAGACATTTCCACCATAGTCGCACACCCTGGCGGGAGTGCATACTGATGGGGATGTAGTGGAGCTTTGAGCTCTCAGTTGGGACAAAGGAAAAGCCATCATATCTCCAATTTTTCCTCTGCAGAGGTGGTGACCGTGGTGGCTACAAAAATTACGGTGGTAAGTGACGAGCATCAGAACTGTGTCGGTGGGGGAGGAAAGAACTTGAGTTAGCAAAAAAGAAAAAGGGGGGATTAAAAAAACAAACCTCAGTGAATGCCACCATTTTCATGTCCAGACCTCATGGGACTCCACCTATTATTCTTAGCAGGGTTTCTCTTAAAGTACTTCACATACGGTAAAGAACAGGAGCCTGAGTTGTAAAATAATGGTATTTGTTGCATGAAAACGAGGGCTGATAGTAACTGACAGCAGTTCCCAGGACGAAGAAGGTTTTGGTGGTTTTCATTTCTGGTGTAAGCTCAAAAAAAACAAAACCAGAACGATTCTGTTCTTGTTGCACGGTGTTGGTATGTGATGCAACGGTATGAAAACACCCATCAGAAAGCTGTAAACATGGACATTCTTTAATTTCCTTTATCATTATGCATTGGTAGGGATGAAGTTAATAATTGTTTGTGTGAAACCGTGCGACAGTTTCTTACATTTATTTGCTCAAGTTCTTCCACCTTTTCTCTGTTTTTACAGGCTCTCGAGACTTGGACTCAAGGGATGAACACGGTAAGAATCTTAACTTGAAGTTAATCCAATATAATTATTGTGTTTCTGCAAATAAGCAGTACAAACGGCAATGAGTTATACAGGGTGTCCGCAGGGTCTTCAATAGTATTACAAGTTGATCAATCAATTTAGTGAAAACTAAGGCTATTAAAGAGCATTTTCCAAGGTATTACATTTTGTAGCTTGTTTTCAATAAGTGTATAAATTGTCCAAAGAGGTTTTATTCTAAAGTCTGCCTGAATGTAATCATGGCGTAGGTGTGTAGTGTGATTCTGTGTAGTTTATTTATGGCATCCTGTTGGATTGGACGTCGTCTGAACAGGACATCGCACGCTCACTGCTTGATAGCGCGCGAAGGTCCGTTTACGCCGGTTGTTAAACATCGTTACGGGAAAATGCAAGTTTGCGTCCAAATAGTTGGAGGGAAAATCAATACTGTATATCAGGGCTATCCAATTGGTGGCCCGCGGGCCAAATCCGGCCCCGGGGTGATATTTACTGGCCCTTTGAGTATAATGTTAAAAAGTAATCTAATTTTTTTTTTTTTTGGGCCAGAGTGCCTTTATTCCAGAGAGGATGTTAAATTGAGAGAGAGGGGAAGACATTGCCTGAAAACTTCCGCGGGATCGGGTTTCGAACCCACCTACTAGCTACTGTAGTGACAACTCCTGTCATTTATTGCATCTCTGCGTGAATGATTAGATCATTGCACCTAAATCAAATGAAATGATGTTGATGGTTAAATTAGCGTCACATGTAGGCCTACTGAGTTCTGAACTTGCCATTTAGATCTATAAAGGCCTTGGGGCTATGTTGTTTGATTTAATTAAACACAATATATGCACTCCACTATGCTGTTGTAGTATTTACTGTATCTGAAGCTGTTAATATGATTGCTCATATTTCAAGCCATCTTTTTCCCGGCCCCTGGCTTTGGATCATTTTCATCAACCGGCCCCCATTCCAAACTAATTGAATAACCCTGCTGTATATGGTAAATGTGAGGTAAAGTGTCGCCAAGTGTAGGTTAAAACTCGAAGTGGAGATGAGGTCTTAAAATGTGTGGAAAGGGTCTTAAAAAAGGTCTTAAAAGGTATTACATTTGACTTCAGGATTCCTGCATATACCCTGTTATAAGTATTGCTTACTTTGGCTCTTATGCATTTAGATGGTAATGCAGCCTTCCAAGAGTTGCCATGGCATCGCATACAGATATGATCATTTGTGAAGTCGTTGCTTTTTATTTCCGCCTTTCGATGGACACAGTTGATCTCATATCTAATCACTGCTGCGGTCTTCTCTGTCTATCTCTTCCACAGATGATCAGGACAACTCTGACAACAACACCATTTTTGTCCAGGGACTGTCAGAAGACGCCACAGTTCAGGAAATTGGTGACTACTTCAAGCAAATAGGAATCATCAAGGTATGGAAGAAACCTGAACAAATATATTCTTTCATCGTGTTGAGCAGAATATCCACTGAGACTCCTGTCGTCATTTTGTGATTTTAGTTGAACAAAAAGACTGGCCTGCTTATGATCAACATCTACACGGATAAAGCCACCGGTCAGCCAAAGGGAGAATGTACCGTGTCCTTCGATGACCCGCCCTCTGCCAAAGCTGCTATCAGCTGGTTTGATGGTAAGACCAGTGTTGTGAGTGGACATTTTTCAAATCAATCCTGCTAAACGTTCAGGATCCTTCTCACGGATACTTTGTCTTTTCATCACAGGCAAGGAGTTTAACGGGAAAACTCTCAAAGTATCGTTTGCCACCCGCAGAGCCGAGTTCACACAGAGAGGAGGAGCAGCAGGAGGTGGAGGCGCAGGAAGAGGAGGAGGAGGAGGACGTGGAGGAGGTGGGGGTGTGTAAAAATCGAGCTGCCCCAAGCGTCAAATATCTATTTTTGAAAAGTGCTCATGTGAATATTTCCCCTCCAGAATGTGTTGACCATTCGCTTTCTGCTTTCAGGTTTCAGAGGCCGCAGCAGTGGAGGAGGAGGAGGAGGCGGCGGAGGAGGAGGCGGACCTAACTTTGACATCAAGGGAGGAGACTGGCCCTGTCCCAACAGGTTAGTTTGCTTCTGATGCTAATGTTTAAAGTATGTTGATGGGGGCTGCAGCAGAGGGGTGCATTTAACACCTGGCTAATTACGTGGTGGAGGAACTGTTGATGACTATATGGTAAAACATTTTTATTTGGGAATGAACCAGTCCTCATTTATTTCCAAAACCATTTCCAGTAATCAGCAGCAAACCGCTTCAACACATGTTTTTCGGTGTATTCCCGGCATTCATTTTGTTATTCTACAGTATTGTTGTTTTATAGTTTTTATTAATGTATACAACCCAATTTGTGTTCTTTGAAATTGAAAAGGATATTGCATTGTGTTTCTTTTGTTGCAGTTGTATATGTCTTAAATGTAATTTGGCTTGGCTTCCTATTTTGTATGGACATGCTTTTATTTTGAAGGAGAGTTAGCGCTGTTGACAGGAAGTTGTTGTTGCTATGGAAACAATGTGACGGAGATTAACGGAGAAAAAGTCATATCTACATATAAAGGCGGAGAAAGTAAAGGACAACGTTTATGGTTAAGTGTTAGAACCCCCCGAAAAGGCACAAGCTCTTACGTTGATATTGGAGTTTTCAATAAGTTCAATTTGAAGAAAAAAAACGAATATCCGAATAACGAAATTGAGGGTACAGCCCTAGCTGCTAATGCTGCTAATGATGGCTACTAGAGTGTATGACAGCTTCCTGTTTTGGGTATTCTGGCTACGCGTCACTCTCACTCCTCATTTGGTTTACGTGTATGTGGAACTTCCCCTCGATTCTATTGGCTCTAACGGTTAAAAAGAGATGTCAATCATCAAAATCGACCAAGGGGGGCCAGGGATAGGTCAAATGACCTCTGTCGATGGGGATCAAAGCTGTCCGGTCCCACATGCTAAGTGCTAGCCAGAAAGTCGCGGCGTTTAAGTCCCGACTCTCCCGATGGCCAATCCGTGCCTCTCCTGACTGCACGTCGCTGACAAACACCGCTGCAGTGCAAACTCTCTGCACGGAGGAGCCGCCGAGTCCGGGCGATGCTGCTCCTCCAAGGAAGAGACANGATTAGAAAATGTTAATTTAACCAGCGTTGGTTAAGACTTCTCAATTGCCATCATTGCTCTGAAGTAAGCAATTACATTCTGACATAAGTTTGTTAACAGTAGACCTCGGCTGAATAGCTTTATGGCATTGAATTATTTACAATATTGAAATAATCAGGGTGTCCGCGGGGTCTTAAAAAGTATTAAAAGTTGATGAATCAATTTAACGAAAATGAAGGCTATTAAACGGCATTTTCCAAGGTATTAAGACGGTCCACAGCAACGACAATCTGAAACGACATGTCGGGAAACCCCCTCAAGGCGGCCCCATGCATAGCGTGCAGTAAAATTCT
>NW_011335521.1:234812-239586 GCF_000735185.1 Notothenia coriiceps | reverse complement strand
AAGAGTCTGTCGATGGGGATCAAAGCTGTCCGGTCCCACATGCTAAGTGCTAGCCAGAAAGTCGCGGCGTTTAAGTCCCGACTCTCCCGATGGCCAATCCGTGCCTCTCCTGACTGCACGTCGCTGACAAACACCGCTGCAGTGCAAACTCTCTGCACGGAGGAGCCGCCGAGTCCGGGCGATGCTGCTCCTCCAAGGAAGAGACACATGTTCACTAAGCCAAACTATATCCGGTCACAGAGATCTGCTACTTTAAAGTAAAGTCAACACATATCGACCCTAAATATAGTCTATATTAAGAACGAGAAAAGTCTTATCATTTATTTGATATCGTTTTTTGTAAACATATGACAAATGTGCGAGGGTGATGACGTCAAAGCATCGTCCTATGTGCCAGGGCTTAGCCCCGGACAGCCCCGGCCCAGTTTAACCCCTGGGTATTTGTGAGGGAGCTCCTATATGGCATTACCCCGCTGAAGCTCACCAAAGTTTAACATATTTCATAGTTCAAAGTTTTGTCAATTGTTTTGTTTATTGGTCAAATAATGGTTTCTGAGGAGTTTTACTGGAATGAAAGAGCAAGAGTACAGAAGCAACAAAGCAGCATACTGCATTAAACCTGACCTTCACAGAGAGGTTGAAGTTCATGTGGAAAGGAGGCTTCAGTAGTCTGTCTGCACTCTGTTTAGTTGTGCTATCAATCAATATAGTCAATGTGAGGTAAAGTGTCGCCAATGTAACCGGTTAGAACTCAAAGTGGCGATGAGGTCTTAAAATGTGTGGAAAGGGTCTTAAAAGGTATTCCATGTGACTTCAGGATTCCTGCATATACCCTGATCATGCTCTTGTTGGTAAATTAAACCAGACTAGACAGCATGTCAAATCTCTATCTCCTGAAATGTCAAGTCTGTTCAAAGCATCTGGTTTTTATTTGTCTAGAAAAATATGTATTGCAGTTCACACATTTTTATTTATTTTTTACCATAATACCCCGATTTGCCCCATTTGTGATGTCATCTTAAATGCATTTTGTTTTTGTCCTCAGCTCTTGTGGCAACATGAACTTCGCCCGGCGGCAGGAGTGCAACAAGTGTGGCGCTCCCAAACCAGGAGATGCTGGATTTGGTGGAGGTGAGTGCTTCTTTATTTCAATCCTTTTTGTTCCAAAGCTTTCCTACCATCTGTTGGTCTTGCTGAAAAAGATCCCCTTGTTTCACTGGAATAATCCCTCTGGCTGTGTCCGCAGACCGTGGAGGCAGAGGAGGGTTTGGCGGAGACAGAGGCGGTGGCTTCAGAGGTCGTGGAGGAGGTTTCCGTGGTGGAGACCGCGGGGGAGACCGTGGAGGAGACCGTGGAGGCTTCGGAGGTGGCGGAGGATATGGAGGAGGAGGTTATAAGATGGGAGGAAGGTGGGTTGAATCACATTTTGTTTTTGGCGGTGTGTACATTTTCTTTGTTGATCACATGCAAAGGACACCCGTTTGATCTGTGGGTCTCTGCTGATGTAGTTGGGTTGTATGACCACTGTAGGGCGCAATCACTCTGAATAGTTGCACATGAATCTGGAACATGGTTAAAATGTTCTCTATCAATCTTTATAGTATTCTTTAATATGTAATAATTGAGACATTCACCATTGAATCGCCACTGCCTTTTAAAATTCAAGAGATGGCAAAGGCCTTTACATTTGATTGTTTTCTTTGTGGTGGAGTAGTGTCAATAGACGGCTGTTGGATATGTTTGTATGGTGCACACTCACTGATTTGAGTAGAACTATTCTTGCCCCTTACCCTTTTCGTGTAAACAAACTGCCAATATCTGATTGGGTCTGTAGTCTCACCAAGGTTCTTACAGACACTCCCTGCTAATTAATTTGTCTAGAGTCTAAATATTCCACTACGGGGGGGCGGGCACTTTGTTTTTGTCCTTTGGAGGGTCATTAGTATTTGCAATTGTTGATATATTGCTGCTCACTGAAGGTGAAGTGCTGTTGCCTGCTTCTTTTTTTACTGAAAGGAAGGGGAAGGTGAATGAGGGGAAATTGACACTATTTCACTCATCTTTGTCTGTCTATGATAGCGGTTAATTCAATGACAGAAGTCAGCTGGTAACGCACATCTGTCTTTCCCTTGCAGAGGTGACCGTCGAGATGACAGAAGAGAGCGGCCATACTAGGAGTTGAGCAGATAGAAACCACTCCAGCCCTTGAGTTCGCCATGGAGGGAGGGGTTAGTTCGGGAGAACCTGGAGAAAAGGAACATCTATCCGAACGTCTTATCACCGATTTACGTTCCTTTTTCAAAGCCAGACTATCCCAACTATTACTGCTCATCTGAGCGCAGGACGGAGATGTTGATCTACTGTAAAGGGACTTTGGGGCGGATTGGCACTGTTGGCATGTGGTCAAATGTATTTTTTGTTTTTTCCCCCCCTCTGCTTTTTTTGTTTTATTTCCTTGTACATCTTTTTCATTTCTTCTCAGATTCTAGTCGCAGGTGTTTTTGTGAGGTAGACTTCGTACCATGTTTTGTATGAACTGATTACATGTTTTACTTGGGTTCTTTTTTTTTCAAAATATTAAAAATAAAACTGTGATCTTTTCCCTGTGCTCGTGTGAGTTTGTACCATTTTATTTGCATTATTACAGACACTTGTATCCAGCATGATATTAAAACTGCATCTATAAAGTAGGGAATGAGTCCTTACCCCAAGTGAAGGAGTTCAAGTATCTCGGGGTCTTGTTCTCGAGTGACGGAAAAATGGAGCGTGAGATGGGTCGGAGAATCGGAGCAGCGGGAGCGGTACTGCAGTCTCTTTACCGCACCGTTGTGACGAAAAGGGAGCTGAGCCAGAAGGCAAAGCTCTCTGTCTACCGCGCCATTTTCGTTCCTACCCTCACCTATGGTCATGAAGGATGGGTCATGACCGAAAGAACGAGATCGCGGGTACAAGCGGCCGAGATGGGTTTTCTCCGCAGGGTGGCTGGTGTCTCCCTTAGGGATAAGGTGAGAAGTTCGGTCATCAGGGAGGGACTCGGAGTTGAGCCGCTCCTCCTTCGCGTCGAAAGGAGCCAGTTGAGGTGGTTCGGGCACCTAGTTAGGATGCCACCTGGGCGCCTCCCTAGGGAGGTGTTCCAGGCACGTCCAGCTGGGAAGAGACCAAGGGGTAGACCTAGAACCAGATGGAGGGATTATATCTCTTCGCTGGCCTGGGAGCGCCTTGGGATCCCCCAGTCAGAGCTGGTTGATGTGGCCAGGGAAAAGAAAGTTTGGGGCTCTCTGCTGGAACTGCTACCTCCGCGACCCGACCACGGATAAGCGGGAGAAGATGGATGGATGGATCTATAAAGTTGAACTAGTTAAAGAAGTAAAGGCTGCCATGCTCTTTGCATTGGGCCGTGTAGCTTCCTGCAGAGGGGAGGGACCAGCCCGCCTCCCCTGTGAATCCCGGTGGGTGAGGAGGCTCCGTCACTCCTCGCGGTGATGGAGATGTTAGGCGAGCAGCAGCATGCTCTCACTTACTGACAGTGGGGAAAACCAACAATGAGAAAAATATTCGGAGCTCTACAGACATGCGCCATGCAAGGAGCCGGGTCTCGCTAGTGAGGCTGCCCCGCGATGAGCCGCCGACCTCCGGCCCGGGACCTGAGGGCCTGGGTCCCATGCTGGGTCCTCACCCTGAGCCTCATCACCGCGCAGACTGCCGGGGGGGACCCTCTGCTCACCGACCCGGGGGTACGCCTTGCTTTAGATCAACAGTGTTTGGTAGATGTAGGATGACTTAAAAGTAGCCTATTTAAAATGGTCAACAGTCAAACCATTTACAGCGTATTGTTACCTTGACTTGAACTAGCCTGTCACGTTTTTATAAGAAAGTCGCATTGGGTTTATTTAACCTGATATAATCTAAGAATATTGACGAAACTAATTGAAGTAAAAATGATAAAACTACTCGCTATACAGCCTCACTGTCTCTAGTTGATACATAGGTATATTAGATTTGTTGTTGATGCTAAAAGCTTTTAATACTGCATTTTAAATAGTGTAGCTGGTTGCAGAACATTATTCACGTATTCGTAATGCCGCTCGGCGGTTCCGTTTTCTGTATCATTTAGCATGTTATTTCTTGCATATTATAGTTTTTTTTAAATATATATTCTTCTCTAGTGACAGTCATCAAATAAATATATTAACATCATTTCTCTAAGTTGTGGTGCAGTAGAAGTACCGGTAGTGTTCCCAGCTCTGCCTGCTGTCATCCACAATCATTTTGGGGTCCATCAACAAACATACTTTACTCTGTATCTCCATAATAATCTATGACTTTTACTAATATTATGAAACATATAAACATTAGTTTGGTTTTAGACCTAAACAGTATTGTCCTGCTTAGTATCTGTAATTTGTGATTAAGTCATTCTAACATTTTTAATGAACATATTTTGGATTTCTATTGTTTGAATTTTACTCCAAACAAAAGCCAGTCCTTTGTGTAAAAAAATACATTTTACACATTTCTTCAACTTTAAATGCCTAACAACGATTAATTACGTCTCAAGTCAATCCAATATTTATTTAATTAAAGTAGTCAATTTCAACTTAATTTTCAATACAACAGGGGTGGTATTAAAATGCAGATTAAATTGTTTAAAATAAGATTACTTCAATTTAATAAAAGGGTAAAATTCAGGGTTTAGGTGCCTTTAAAAAAAAAAAGATGACAAGTCACTTTAGATTATGATATACTGACAGTCTTCCTTAAGGCTATTGGGAAA
>NW_011335521.1:214995-234782 GCF_000735185.1 Notothenia coriiceps | reverse complement strand
TTGAGAAGTGCTGTGAGTCTAGTTTATTCACCCACTTGTGTCTGCATGGTGACATACAGGGAGACCGAGCCCAATACAACTATTTGTGTCTCAGGGTGTTTTGGGATTTTACAATATAATTGCCTCCCTGTGGTTTGGACATTACTCGTTTAATTTGACATCTGTCTTTCCTGTCCATCCATAAGCTGCAGGAGCATAATATAGTGTTAGGATTTTACATATGTTTCCACAACCATACTCTTGTTCTTACATTTAAAGCCTGCTGGAATTTTTTGTGTCTCTAATTGGATAAAGGGACATTTATGTTGCACATTCCTGTTTGCAAAATCAAATCCATCATCGCCTCAATGTTAATTTCCATGCCACCTTCACCATATCTGTAATCATAGCTGCATCTGCTGTTGTCTGAACACGAAACCTACATCCACATGAGAGACCGTCATATTAAATCATCTACAGGGCTAATCTTAAACCACAACGCACAACATCTGTTGTCATGTATCCAGTTGGCTGCTTTCTTGGTAGTGTATTTTATAGTCATGGAAGTATTCTCAGATGTTTGCATTGAATGCTTGAGAAATAATGACTATGAATTTTCAGGGACACCCCGGGGGTTTCTCTCTGTTACGGGTGGTCCATATCTATACACCTCCTTGGCAACCCACAGCAGCTATAGTACAAATGGAAAATGGTGTTTACACTTTTATGATTTATTATTTTCTCTAATGGGAAGGTATGTGTCTTTGGGAATTTACCAGAGAGTTTTATGAGAAGCAAAGTGTTCCATTGAGATTATCACATTTTTACAGAGGGGCAGACAATAAAGGTTGTGTTTAGTTTAGAGTACTATTAACACATTCTACCTTAATTGCAGGTTTTTCTTGAAAAGTACGGCTATCTCCATCCGGACCACCATATCCACAATGCAGTAGAGATGCAGTCAGCTATCAGGTAGGTGGTAAATGTGGTCTTTGTTTCTTCTTAATTTTTGTTTTCAGAAACATAGGTAGCATTTGTTCCAATATCAATGTGGACGTTCAATGCCCTTATATGAATATGATATGATTTGAGAACAAAGTGGCAGATACAGTATTTTGTTCTACATTATCAGAGTAATCAGGAGGAGGGGTGAGCTTGGTCTGGGACAATCCCCCCGGGCTGAGCGTCAGTGCAGGGCAGTAAACACGCCCTCACCTCTGCTCCGGAAAACCTCCCCTGAACCCTCACTGAACCACCCAGGAATTTCTACAACTGTTACACTGACTGTACTACAATGAAAACTGATGGAAAAGCTTGCTTTAACTGAAATGTTGGGCTGAAACTATCTTTATATTCCCTTTAGCTAATGTATTGATGCAGTAGCTAATCTCCCTGGGGTCCCTATTTGTATTTTGACCAAAACTTCCATAACAAGCACATCGGTAACCTTCATACTCATAATAGGAAACAATATATAACACAACCATTAGGGGACACAACAACCAACTAACAACAACCTGAGCCTTTGAACACATACAATACGTCTACATAATAATGAATCACTGAGAAAACAAATCACCATAAACTCATCTGCCCGGATGAGTGGCCTGTGATTTATTCCCTCCAAATGAATTGGAAAATAAACTACTTATAAAGTAGTTCTACAAATAAAGTGGGATTTAGAGCTCTCCATATCACTTCTTTGAGAACACAAAAGGTTAAAACAACATGGGAAAAAATATTATGCATTATTCCTTATGTAAACATTTACAATTGAATTTGCATTTATAACATGTGCATCTTTCTGAGTGGTGAACTTTGTTAATTGAGAAACATGTCAAATGTCATCCTGTTCTTGGCTTCTAGATTGCCTTAAAAAAATAACTATGAGAAGTGTTTGTAAATGTTTAGGTCGATGAACCACCTGAGCCACTATCTCACACAGTGACAATGCTAAAAAGCTTCAAAGCCCATTTAAACAATTACATTATATATATTTCCATCAGCATTTTGAGGAGTGTGTTATACCCTTTTAAACTTGATTATCATGCAAACATTCCCCCCCTGCAGTGACTTCCAGTGGTTGTCCCGGCTTCCTGTGACAGGCCAGCTGGACGGGGCCACCCTGAGGCAGATGGCGGAGCCGCGCTGTGGCGTGTCAGATGAGGGCAGCCAGGAGATCTGGGCTCAGAGAGTAAACGCTGTGTTCACTGGGAAGAGCGGCGCCATCAGAGGAGCGCAGCGCCGCAGGAGGTCTGCAGGGCAAGGTACTGTTTGTAGAGTGTGCATGTGTGAGTCACCATGTGTATATATTTGTTTTTGAGTATGTTTATGAGAAAGCATGTATGTTTATTTGTAGCGAAGACATCATCTAAAACTTACAAGCTGTGATGCCCTATAAGGTTGCAGTATTCAAAGTGGACATTTTCCATGAGAATAAAAAGGAGTAAATGGGAACAAACAGGATTTAAGTATTTGCTTGGACTGTATTTCATTAAAATGAAAAATAATCATCCATTTTACAGTTGAACTTCAATTTGATATAACCTTCATTGAACAGCAACACAAATCTTTTTCTGGGACTTTCCTCCCTCAGGTAGAGAGATTGTCTGTCAATCATTGTTGATGGTACTTTGATCCCTAACCCTGCGGTCAACATATCCATGTGACTTTGGGCAATATACTGATCCCTAAATTCCACCAAATTGCAAAACCAATGATGTGTGTGTGACTGTTAACACTCATTATAAGCAGGTTACCTCTTGTATGGTAACCCTGTTTGAATGCGTGTGTGAATGGATAAGTGCTGACTTGTTTTGTAAACGCACTTCGAGTGGTTCCAAGGCAAAAATGAATGCACTTATCCATTAACCGCATCTTCACTTTCCAAGCTTTCAGTTTTTCAGCTCCTGCATTTTTCATACTGTTGTGTGCGGCTGCTGTTGGTGGGACCTGGAGGATAATGATTGCTGAATACAGTGCGTGGTGACAGTTATATTTAATTAAATATCTTAGAGTAGCTGGAAGTAAAACATGGATTTTATATTATAACTATGAAATGTCTATAATTCCTGAGCTTAACTTCCCTTTATACATTTTATGGACTTTTCTTGAAATGTCCCGACCATTCTCAACCTTTATTGTAAGTGGAACTATTGTGTTGATGTTTTGGAGCGGCCATAAAGACAACGGTTACCTGGGAGGGTCCCCCTGCGTAAACTGAAGCACTAAATGGAGCTGAGGGGTGTAATTAAAGCTGGAGGAGCGTCTGATGTTGCAAGAGTCAGCCTGGATGATTCCTGCTTATAACTGCAATTACACAAGTCCATAAGTCCATGTATCTAGTACGTCATCTTTACTGGGCGAAAAACCGGCACAACAACATTTATTTAGGAGCTCCTCTGTAGGTTGAGAAAGTTTGAAGATCCCTTTAGTCTAGTCATAGTTTGCAGATGCAGATTCAGTTCCAGTTTGTCTTTGAGCCCTTGGGTTTAAGCAATTTCCTCTATTATTCCAAGATGTTTCCCCAAAAGTAATGCTGTAAGGATTTTGTTGTTAGATTCCTTCCCTAAATGCCTTTTAAAGAATAATTGAGGCTCTTGTTTGAGATTATCCGCTGTAAACACAGTAATAAAGCATCCATTGGTGATCAATCACTGCAATTTGAACTGGCTAAAGGCCTCAGGATTTAAAGTGTTTAACGGTAGTTACGAGTGCAGCTGGGCACTGCAAGTTTAGTAATTCAGATCCTCCCTCCTATGAGTACTTTAGAGAAAATCTTTGAGGTGGAATTGTCCCGCTCTTATATAAACATGTGTGGGAGCAATCGAATGGAGCTGGGGCCAAAACTTTAAATTATAATGTATATTTTTTCGCTATATGTGTTTTATTTCCCCTCATGCCTGGGGTTTAAATTGGGGGGATGAGGCCAAATGACTTAAGAGATCTGTGGAATTGGTGACACTAGGGTTAGGGTTAATAAATGAACTCATAAATGAACTCAATGAAATGTTAAGGAAAGTACTAAGAGTAAATCATTTGTATTTTTTATGGATCTGAATCCATTTTCACCATGTGTTTGACTCATAGACCGCATGAAAACACACAAGTTGTTTTTTTCTTATTGTCTTTTTTTGGTGCTGTCATTCCTCACATGCATTGTGAATGCAAAGCAGCAGCCTGGTGACAACAGCAGGAGGTTTCTCCCTCCTCCTCCTCCTCCTCCTCCTCCTCCTCCTCCTCCTTCTCTCCTTGAGCCTCCAGCCTCATGATGTGTGAAGCCCTTGCATTCCTTCCTGTCACTGACGAGGTTGGCTAATGTTCAGGGAATGCAGCGGCGGCTGATGTTTGCCGCGGCCTCTTCTTGTCCGTACCTGACATGTTCCTTCTGGTAAACATATCCATAACTGACTGCCTGGATTATGTGGTTTGCCATCGTTCCTCAATGAGTAGATATTCTCCTGAGTGGCGGACTGTTTGGATGGATTACATGCCTGTCCTTGATTAAGAAAAAACTCTGTCATTATTTTACACCCAGACGTGACTCATATGACAGGTGGTCGTATTATTACACAAAGAGTTAAGTGGCAGATACTTTTACACCCTGAGGTCAGACCTCTTTCTGATCTGGCTTCACATATCCACTGATGGAGTTCGCCAATGTAATGACTAAATTGTGTGTATAATGCGCCTGTGCATCCACCACCTCAAACTCAAATATTAGTTTTCTTCGTCCCATAGTGGCAGGAGATGCTTTATTTGAAGAATGCTTAAGATGAATTGTAATAACTTTGCCTTGATTTTTGATGAAATATAAAGACAGAGGAAGGATCCCGCTTCCAGGAATGACAAATACCCAATACATGTTTGTTTACACGACAAACAACCATTATAACATTGAAATACCGACAATAAATATGACAACATGTTACATATAATGTGAACCCATTTGAAAAACAAGGATCCCGGCAAATGTAAAGCATTTGCTGTTTCTGCATTAGTAGAATTGATATTTGAATTTAGTTTACAAGTCTTTTATGACTCTTTTAGGCTGCTTGTTGTTGACAGCTACTCTATGGACTACGTTGACATGCACAGTCAGGTGTGCTGCGTGTTTATTCGCTCTCAGCTGTGCTGTGATGTGATTGGTTTTGTGTGAACATGGCTGTCTCTGAGCTTCCTAGAAACTGAAAACAAACCTTGGCTTGTGGTGGGATCTGATGGTCATTCCCACTGATATTTACAGAGCTGACATTCCACCTCCCTGGTCCAAGATAAGCACCATAAGTGTGATAGGTTTGTGTGTGCATCTGTGTGGTTTTGTGTGTATCATTCGAAGGTGTGCAGTGCGCACTTATGGACATTTGCCCTGGCCCTGACAACTGTAAACCTATTTATTTCCATTTTTCATCATCATTTGCTTTAATTTTACACAATAAGCAGAATGAACATGAAGCTCATGGCTTTGCTTACTGGAGCTGAAACCATTGCCTGATTAGTGTTTTACATTTTTAGGATTATTTATCTTTTTAAGGATTCTTTTTTTGTGGCCGTTTTGCATTTATTCTATAGAGAGACAGAAAGACTGAAAAGGGGGATATAGAGGGGAATAAATGCATAGTTTCCTGGGTCGGACTTCAACCGCAGTCTGCCGCAATTAAGACTTAGCCTTAGTAAAAAGTCCATTAGAATATTGACAGAAATTGCTAACAACGTAGCCTGAAAGACGGCAAAATCAGTTGTTGATCGGGCTACAACTTCTTATTTTTTTGTGTCCCCCTGACTAAACAAGGGTGTGGATATTCTGTGTATTTAACGAATTGTTTTGACAGCTATTGGATACTTTCTCGTGGAATTTGGTACACATATTCATGTCCCCCTGAGGATAAATTGCAACAACATTAACATATTTTATTTTAGGAGGTGAGCATGTTGCATGTAGCTGTCGAGAACAACCTCAAAGTTGACACCAGTTACAAACTAAATATTTCTGCCCCCCCACAAACAATAACTTTGGCTATCAGATGATCTCAGTCACTTCCTAATGTCTCTGATAATCGGCCCTCCCCACACTGTTGCTATATAGGGCATCATGATAATTGCTTCCATAAGGGAAGTTGGGGAATGTCTTGTGTATCTGACTTCCTGAATTCTCTGCCATCCTCGGGGACTCTGACTCTGCGGCGGTCTGGCCCCTGAGCTCTGCTGAGAAGAACATAGATCTGCACACATCACGTGGCAAGAAGCCTAATGCGTATCGTTCATCTGGGAGAGAAACAGGGTTGGGAAAGTAGGGGAGTGGGTTCGAGTGTCAAATAACTCCACTGTTCCAGATATTGAATTGTGTATACAAATCTGACTTTCACTTACATTTCTCTTTGGGTTAGAAACCTACCTACTTGTATATTTTGTATTCCTTTAATGGAAAGACTTGTAGTGTTCGAGGTCCCACTGCTTTCACTTTTATCATGTAATATATCTGTGAAGCCTTGCAACATAAATGCTCAGAATCAAGTTTACACTGCTCTCATGTTGACCCCGAGATTTGTGTTTAGTTAAGGCTGAAGCAC
Organism: Notothenia coriiceps; assembly: GCF_000735185.1. Taxonomy (NCBI): domain Eukaryota; kingdom Metazoa; phylum Chordata; class Actinopteri; order Perciformes; family Nototheniidae; genus Notothenia; species Notothenia coriiceps. Next base: position 228,234 of record NW_011335521.1, on the reverse strand, counting down.
AATTTCTGTTTGTGTATTTACACACACCGATGTTTTGCCAGACGCATGTCTTAATGGCTCCAGATATTTTCTTTCTCCAGGGAGCGATTGAGATCTCATGGCAGTTTAGAGTATGTAGTGCAAAGCTATTGTTAATCATTCTCTCTTTGACTCTATCTAACTTTGCACAAACTGCATTGAAATAACAAAATACTCAAACCTGACTGCGTCTGTGTGATGCGATGCAGGCGAATGTGCAGACCTCCCACTCACATTTAGTCTTCACATCGAGGCAAACATACGTTGACCACATCTCTAAATATTTGGACAACTCTAAGTGAGCTTGATGTATGTCGCCACTCTCTAGTTTAGCCACAAATGTGAAAGTATGTGTACATTTCTAAAGCCTTCGTGGCTTAAGTGCATTAAACAGACTACTGCCATTTGATTTGATTTCACACTTTGTGTCTCCCCCTCTCAAGCCTTCTTACCAAGTACAAGTACTTTTAAATGGCAGGACCTGAGTTTGCAGTGTGCTCATTTTCCATGGTGGTCTGTCTATGTTTGTCTGCTGGTCTTACTCAAAACCTTGAGCCTGATATAAACAATGTGTAAAAGGGAAAGAAAATAAAGTGCCTAGAAAATGTGCATATTGATAAACCTTGTTCTTTTGCTAGTATTGTGTACGATACATTTTGGTAAGATATATACATTTATTTATATTGATAACATTTCTTAACATAATCATAAGATAAATGCAGTCTAATTGTCTTGAATAGAATAATGAAATGAAGTATTGGTTTGCATTTCACTTGAAATATATGATGGATTTTCTTTAAAAAAAAAAAGAAAAAAGATATTCATCCTGCAATTTTATAATAAGCAATATAAATAATTAGAGGACCACATTATTTAAAATTGATTTATATGATTATTACAACTAACTCTACTACATGTTTAAAATGTGTTATCAACTCTTTCACCACTGCAGTCTACTCAGACTCCAGCCTCTCAGCTGCTCTCCCTAAAGGTTCATATTATCTGATGAGTGTTTCCTGCGAGGCGACCTCTGCTTGTTGTGACTGTGTGCTGCACGGCTGAGGGTCTGTGTGTGCTTGCTTTGTCTCTAGATTGCTAGGTTTAGTAATCCTACGTATATACAGTCACGAATGTCATATTCTGAACTTTGTGACACTTGTAATTATTTCTAAGCTGACAAACTCCAGACACGTGTTGAAGTAAATTGTTTATTCGAGCGTGTACACAGAGTGCTTGTTAGTTTACCCAGCTGTGAGCTGATGTGGTTAATATGCTATCATTTTGGATTTGGAGAGGCTCTGCTTCAAAACATCACAGCTGAACATGGGATATCTGGCATCCGAATTAATAATACAGAGATGATGTAAATACATAGCTACTCCAGTGGCTAATAATATGAATTGTTTATGAAACCTTCTCAAGAACTACCTTACATGTCATTATTAAAACCAGTAAAAATACCAGGCATGAAATCAGCAATGCAAACAAAAAGGAAACGGACATATTAGTTTGATGAAGACAAAGAACATGGTCTCACTGTGTATATATTTGTTTGAAAAGACTTTGTCAGATGTATACTCAGTTACAGAATGAAAAACAGCCAGAAGCCCATTCATTCCTCCTGCAGAAGTACATTTTTAAAAACAGGTCACACATAAAAGAAGTAATTTCCTGAAACAGCTGGGTGTTGCAGTTTTCAGCAAATATCCCTCAAATGACTAATTTCAACCAGGGATTTTGTGCATGAGTGAGTATTTATGGCAACTGAACGAGGTATTTAGATTGCACAAACTCACCACAGTCACCACGTGAAGAAACGTGGCTCAGTGAAACTGTGAAACTGTGTGGCTGATTGATGTTTTTATAATATCATTTATAGACAAAAAATAGCAATATCAAGATTTTGCTTCACACAAAACACTTTACTATGATCATTGTCGTTCTGGTTTATTCTAAGACTTTTTTTGGCATTAACTCTTTAGTTGTATTTTAAAGTAAATTGTGTTTTTCCGACAAAAAGTTGGAATATTCTTGCACAGTAAAACACTACCAGGATTATATTTGATTATCTGCAGTAGCAATGGCTGTAAAATAGTATGTTTCATACCTGCGTGTCTCATATCTAAATGTTCTCTCTCTGTGTTTGTGTGTGTTTCCTTCAGGTGAAAAGTGGTACAAACGTCACCTGACCTACCAGATCGGGAACTGGCCTCGCCACCTGTCTCTGGGCTCCGTGCGGCTGGCGGTGCGCGCTGCCTTCCAGCTGTGGAGCAATGTGTCGGGCCTGGTGTTCCAGGAGATCCCTGAAGGCACCGCAGACATCCGGCTGGCGTTTTACGAAGGAGACCACAACGACGGGGCCAGCAACGCCTTCGACGGACCAGGTCAGGGAAACCACACTCTGATTCAAGTCACCCATACTTTTTATAAGTGTGTGTGTGTGATGATTGTTTTGGGTCATGAACTTGTGTGTGTAATTTGTTCTCAGTCCTCTTGCAACGCTTCCTGAATAAACAAAGCTGAACAAGACCTGTTGTGCGGTCACAATAACCGGATTACAGATTAGGATAATAGTTTGCTCTAAACAGAATTACACAATAGCAAGAGTTTACATGATTGGTAAACATTGTGTTGACTAAAGAATTTAAGGATGGGAGGTCACCTGCAGGAAGCACTGTATTAGTGCCACAAGTATGGTATTATCTATAATATGGTTAGAGCAGTGGTCTGATCTCCACATCAGTTTGCATGTTTGAGTTTTTAGCACTTTTTCACATTTCTCAAACTAATTTAATAGCAAGTTTTTTTTTACACAACACAGAAAAAGGGAATAAAACCAGTTGTAAAAGAAATTCAATGTTATACAAAAAGACACATATATAATAACCTATTTAAGTTAATTAAGCTGTAATTATTTGAATCGTTACTTTAGAAAATACAGTTCGAGAACAAATGAAAAGATTTTTCAAGGAGAAAAGCAAAGACGAGAAAAGTGTTTTCTTTTCCCTACAGTGTTAGTTGTAGTTCTAGCTATCCAATGGATTTACTGATAGAACAATAAGCTTAACCAATACTAAATGCTGAAAATAGACCAACTAAATCAACAACTGAAGAGCAACTTATCAAGCCACCTCTCAGCATTTGTGAATGCAAGCTGTCTCTAACTGTTGCTCTCCTTGTTGTCTTTCAGGAGGAACTCTGGCTCACGCCTTCTTCCCTCGCCGGGGGGAAGCCCACTTCGACATGGCGGAGAGATGGACGCTGAACGGACACAAAGGACACAACCTGTTCATGGTGACCGCCCACGAGATCGGACACACGCTGGGACTGGAGCATTCCCCGATCCGCCACGCCTTAATGTCGCCGTACTACAGGAAGCTGGGCCGCAGCCTGGTGCTGAGCTGGGACGACATCATCGCTGTGCAGCAGCTGTACGGTGAGAGGAAGGGGGCTTCTTGTGGTTACCTTTCGCAGCCCACCATTCATTTTTGTGGGTTAAATGTTGAATAAGGTTTGTTCAAAAACATTTTACTTAAAGTTCTTATCCAGATTCAAACATTTCCAAGATACCAAAGAGGCTTTACAGATCAGTGTGTGGCCCCAACACAAGGTCAGGAGGAGTGTTAAAGGTAGCACCTCCACTTAGGCATTTTGACCACTTTTTTCTCAGGTTTAAAAGCCGAAGGGTTGAGAGAAAAATGTATTTTACGGACAGTTGACAAATGTCTCACTGTCTGGCCTCAGGGCAGCTGAGTTAAAGACGGGGAAATACGGTTGCAGTTTGAAATGAACTAAGACTGTTATAGACAAAGCCACTCACATTCATCGATTGCTTCTTTTGATCCAAGAGTTGCCTTTGAGAAAAACGCAGAATTAGAGTCATTTCTACTCTGCTGCACATATAATTGGAAGTCGTGGCACTGAGCTGTGAAAAGGGCAGAGAGGCAGCCTGAAGGCCACCAGCTGCAAACATAGAGTGAGAATAAGTAGAAAGGCCAAGCTGCTGAGAGTTTGTTAAAGATGGATTTTGGATATGGTTAGCTATTTTTGGACACAAATTAGTGAATTTTGTTTTAACATTAACAAAGTTTGTGATGGTTTATACTCTGGCATTGGTTTGTTTTTGTAGTATTATTTTTCATTGTTATTGTGCAATGGCAATGGCAACATTTAGTTTGGTCACATAGATCGCACTCATCTGTTGACCTGTATGGGTGAGGGGTTCGCTGTATTTTTTAAGTTGCTTAATCTTCAATAACCTTGAAGAAGATATTTTTGATCTAGCAGGCCCGTCCTTAGGCTCTCAGAAACTTCAAGATTGTTTTCTGACGTGGCAACAGAAAGTTATCGTGAAACAAAGCTCCCTGCTATGAATGGTGTTAAAAGTGCATGGCCAGAAAACTCACTTTTCAGGCTCTTTTAATTGTGTTTGAGGCAAAAGTAGTGAAACATGAGATCTTGAATACAAGGAGTTGATACAACCTACTCATTCTCTTTAACAGCATGAGGATTCTTTTCTATCAGGTCTAGTTCTAGGCCTTTCAGCTGCTGGGAAAAGTAGGTTTAAACTGAGGGCAGCAGAGGTGGTGTGAACGTCAAGATAACACTCACAGTGCCCTCGACCACACACACACACACACACACACACACACACACACACACACACACACACACACACACACACACACACACACACACACACACACACACACACACAAAAACACACCAATTATTATCATCATCCATCGTATCCATCACAGTGTTTACCTTTGAGTTTTGTCCGCTCTGTTTTCATAGATTGCTAGTGTTGTGTGGGAGCATACGTCTGTTTGCATGACAAATATAATAGTTTCTGTGTAACGTGAGTGTGTCGTCCCTTCTGGCATGTGCGGCAGGTTTCCACATGTGGAGTTCCTCCCGTTTGTTTTTTCTCTGCTGCTAAGATATTGATTCAACCGCAGCATTTGCACAAGGGCACAGTCTTTTAAATAGATACTGATACTCTTAATGTATGAAATGTAAATAGTACATTAAGTGCTTTCCCTGCTTTGACTCTAAATTGGGGTTTAGAGCGGCTGCTAAAGGCCAGTGACGTTCCAGCACGCTGCAGGAATGTTTGCATGACACACAATCATTTGGATAATTCAACTCTGAACTTGAGGTTGAACTAAAAAGCCTGCGTCCAGACTCCTCGTCTTGTGTTTAATATCTGATGAGTCCCATCTGCTCTGCCTCTGGAGATATTCTTGCATCAGCTTCCCAAAATGTTTTTTGCCAGCCTTTTCTCCCCAGGGGCCTCCCTTACTCACTCTGGACATTTTTAGCAACTGAACACTCTGCTAACACACAAACACATTTTCAGCTTCGTTACACTCAATACCTACATATGACATGACACACTGATATATTTGGTAAGAAGAGATACTATCATATAACAATTAGTAGATGATTTTAAATAAAAGCTAGCTGGGCAATCTTTGCATATTATACAGTAGTATTAAAAGAAAGATTCCATAACAGCTGACTTTGATTTTTTTTGGATTATTTTCAAAAAGTTTTCCCGGATTATTTAGATTAGGGAAGCGCACAGGTGGAGTTTATCATGTTTTCTTATCAGTTGATTTCCACCCTGTGGCAGTCATTTCTTCAGACTGCAGCTGCTCCCACGTAAATGTCAAGCAGCTCCAGAAACAGACCTGAAAGAGAACCGTAACTGACAGGAATGATGAGCTGGAGGCAGTGTGTGTGTGTGTGTGTGTGTGTGTGTGTGTGTGTGTGTGTGTGTGTGTGTGTGTGTGTGTGTGTGTGTGTGTGTGTGTGTGTGTGTGTGTTGAACCATTCCTGATGTTGATATTATGATCTGATAAGGAGCAGATGTGAGGCAGCCTGAATTATGTTCGTCTCCAGAGCTCCTCTGATTTCTCTGAAACACTAAAACCTTGAAGCATCTTAAGTTAAGCAGAGCCCTTGTGGTTTTTCTTTCATAAGACAATTCATTTCCAGTAGGTCTAATCAACAGCAGTGGTATTCCGATATTTTACTCAAGTAAAATTTAAACTATATCAATCTATTATTATTATTATTATTTAGAAGGTCCCTTCAGGTACAATACTGAATATAATGAAACGTCTTGTAATGACTGTGCTGATATAGACTAACACAGTTCTGCACAGATTGTAATCATAATAATAATAAAGCTTTATTTGAATAGCACTTTTCATACAATAGGTGCAGCTCAAAGTGCTTTTACAACACGGCTAACTTCACAGATCAAGACAGAAAACAGGAAATGTTGGGTTAAAAATAAGAACCTTTTTGCACATAAAACAAGCACAATATAACAATTCAGGAACACAAGGAGGTAAAAGGTATGATAATTAAAAGAAGTCTCTTATAAAAATCTAAAAAGATGTGTCTAAAGCTTAGTTTAAAAATGTCCACTGAGTTTGCCTCTCTGGTGTATACTGGTAGGGTGTTCCACAGTTTGGGAGCGTAATGTTGTGATGTAGTATCATGAACAGTAAAACACTGCATGGATGACATGCATACATTCTCCTGTATTGTGTTATAGTGTTAATGCAACCAATGAATCCATCGAAGTATAGAAAACATAAACCATACTCTTCCACCACTGATGAAAGTAAACAGCAGAAGTTATGTTTGAGTGAACTCAGACATCCAGCCCTTATCTCACAACACACACCCCCACACACACACACACACACACACACACACACACACACACACACACACACACACACACACACACACACACACACAGTTGTCCATGTGTTTTCCTCTGTGGTGTGTGTATACATGTTTTCCCTGCCGTGTTCCTCCTGTTCTTGGGTGTGCTGATGTTATCCACCTCCTACACAAATGTTTGTTCAGCTCTTTGCAAACAAAATGTCTGTAATCATTTCTGAAGCACCATCGTTTACTCTTGTGCTCCGGTATGCTTTTGTCCTGCTTTGAGTCTTCCTTCATTCTTTTGCTCTCATGTGCCAGGAATCGGCAGAATCTGTTCAGAACGATAACAACTCTTTTTTATTCCTGCGAGCAATTCACTGGGTTTAAGGTTCCAGTGTGCGCCCTATCTAGAATGCTCTTGTTCATTTCCTGGGCACTGCAATGACATCCATCAGTTTACATCAACTCAGCCACATTCTGTCAAGGACAATTTAAATGTTAACATTATCCAAGTGGTTTGAAAGATGACGTCTCTACTGTTTGTCTGTTTGTCCATGCTGTCCAATTAAGGAAACAACTAAAGTGCTTTGGGCGTGCATAAGAAATGAGACTGTCTGTGACATAATGTCTGTCCTCACAGCTTTTGTTTTGTCGCTGTCCGTTTGAATTATTTGTGGGAAATGTATGCACAGGTGGAAAGACATACATTACTCATTAGATTATATTACAGCACGTGGATTCATCTTTCCTGATCTCTGATGCCTTTTTAGGTTCACTGTTTTATTGCTTTGTCTTCGCTCTCAGGTAAACCCTCCGGGGATCGCCCTGTCAGGCTGCCCGGCCAGGTTTTGCACGCCGCTCTGCAGGAGTGGGAGTTCACGGAGCTTCACGACGGGCCTCAGAGCGCAGGGCAGCCTCTCTACTGCCAGGGGGTCTTTGATGCCATCACTATGGGTGAGCTTGGACGGAAATAGTATTAGAAAATGACACTCAGCATTTCATGACTGTGGTTACTCTAAACGTAAAATATATTATTATCAGCAAACTGAAATAAACGTTCTGTTATTTTATGTATCTTTCTAAAACAAGACAAAGTGATATTACAATGATTGAAATGGAATAAAACCCCAAAGAGCAGTTTTCATCTAACCTTCTCTAAAAGTCTATAGAAGTGTTTGTGTTGAAATGTCATAGTACAGTATGTCATATTTCAAAAAAATAAAAAGTAATTGCACAGCACAGCACATCATTCAAATGTACAATAAAGCCATCAAATTGCCGTACAAATGTTAAAGTATAGCATGTCATAAAAGCTTTTAGTTCAGCTTGCCATAAAAAATGTCCCAGAAATGTCATAAAAATGTTATTGTATAGAATTTCACAGCAAAGTCATAGTACACAATTATCATAGTCAGCCCTGAAAAGTCATAATACAGATTGACATAAAACAGGTGCAGCATAGCCAAAACAATTATATTACAAAATATCAGAAATATGTCATTGTGTGCCATGAAAGTCACAGTAAAGTACATCAGAAAAACATGCCATAGTAATATGGATATTAAAATATTGAGATGTTTTATTTATCTCTTCTGTTTGTGTCTCCAGACCACAATGGGACGGTGCTGGTGTTTCGGGGGGGTGTGTATTGGACGGTCTCGTCTGAGGGTGGTGTCAGCGGCCCCCTGCCTCTCCGTCAGCGCTGGGCCGACCTCCCCCCGGCCATCGAGGCTGCTGCCTTCTCCCCCCTGGACTCCAAGTGGTATTTCTTCAAAGGTACTGCTTCACTGGACCTCATAATGTGACTCTCACACTTCCTTTTAAAGCCATTCCCTAACCGATTGCCTCACTTCACAAATCCAGCCCCTAAAATAGACTCTGAAGTGCCCTTTAAATAGGAAAGTGCTATTTAAAGGCTTTTCTTCACTAAAGCTCAGCTGGAGATTTAAAGTAGCGTTACCTTTGGGCTAAAGGCTAAAAACTTGTTTGAAGTTATGGCCAAGTTTAACACATTATTTATAATATACCTATCTTTATCACCTTCAAACATTTTCTTCTTTTATCTGTCACCTAAAAGAGGCACTTTCAAACACTTTGCTCTCACAAGAAGCATTCCACAAAACATTGAACCCTAAAACACTTGCCTATAGTCTTAGTGTCTCTGAAGAAGAATGCAAAATAGAAATCTTGGCTACTTTTTTACAATGGTTATACTTAGTTTAAAAGAACAGAGCTTATTGCATTTCACCTGAGTTGTTCTTGTGAATGATATGATGGTATGTGAAGGACTGAAATATGTGGAGCTACTATGTTCAAATATAAAAAGACGATGCTTTCCAAATGTTTTCTATCATAAAAAACCTTTACGTTTAGAGTGCCTTATAGTGGACGTATAGGACATGTAACTTCATGCTTTCCCTCCTTCTCTCGTGGTGTGCAGGGAAGCGGATGTGGCGCTACTCCGGCAGTGTTCTGGACCCAGGCTTCCCCAGGAGGAGCAGTGATTTGGGGCTGCCTCGCCACCCTGACTGCGCCTTCTACTACGCCACTCTGGGTCACATGGTCCTCTTTAAGGGCTCCCGGTACTCAGTGCTCAACCTCAAAACTCTGCACCAGGAGCCTTACTACCCCCGCAGGCTGACAGACTGGACGGGGGTCCCCCAGGGGACCAACGGGGCGCTGACCCGACCCGACGGACGCCTCTACCTGTTCAGAGAGCAGCGCTTCTGGAGGTTTGACCCGGGGAAGGTGCGCGTCACCAAAGAGGGCCAGTGGGCCAAGGACCTGAGCTGGACTGGCTGCAGCAACGCTCCTCAGAGCAACAACATCCTTTGACCAGCAGAGGGCGCTGTGGACTGTTAGATAAATGTGTTGAGAACACTATGATGCAGCGCCATATAGATACGGCGCTGCTATGATGTAATGGTGCTATTCATTTTCACCACAAACCAACATTGAGTTTAAATATGTTGAAGCCAAGCTCAGCAACATCATGTCATGAAGGGATTAAACAAAACGTATTCCCATTGGTTTATACATGTTGAAGCACAGAGTATTTACACTGCAGAGAAATACTGTATATATGTTAACCATAGCCTTGTGCATAAAGGTAAGATAATACAAAAAATGTTTGGTTGTAAGCATGCTTTTAAAACCATCTTCTTTATCTTGTAGCATTTGCACACTGACAGAAATATTAAAATATTTGTGTTTTTTATCATTTCTTCTGCAATGTCACAAGCAGTAGCACATATAACATATTGTATAAATGACTGTTACTTACTTTGTTCTGTGATTGTTTGTTGCTTACTTCAGCAAAGAGCCTTAGCCCTGGGCCTTCCAGTAAAGTCATTAAAACTGAACTGAGTTTCCAGGAAGCGCAGCAGCATGGGACATTCTGATTCAGTTTCCGACCTACAGTACAGTTCATGGTGAAGACAAGTGGCAGCTGTTATCACAGTTTACAGCGGTTTGGTTTGTGATGCATTTTAAGCATCAATGATTCTTCTGTCACTGTGAATGTTTCAAAATGTAGCCAACGGTCGAATGTTCCGGTGAAGGCCAAACCCATCAGTAGTTATTCATCGGTGACTCACTTTTTTCCCTTGTCATGTGATCATCCCTGCAGGTGTTCATTTAGTCTCTCAGTCTGAAACAGATCATTGATCACTCAGCTCATTAAAGAGTACACTAATGTGATCTGTTGAAAGGACACAAACAGTTTATAACCAGAAAATACAACAAATGTTTTTTTAATCTTTTAATACTATGTCTTCATGTTAAGCTTCACTGAACATTTGAAACACTAAGGACACTCCCAGCTGATGCTTCCTGACTTTTATACATTTATTGTAAACATTCACAACTCCTTCAGCGTCGAGTTGACCGGCGAGCAGCTCAAACTGTACAACCCTAAACGATGTGCATTTTGTAAACACTGTCCATGATGCTCAAGTGAAAACCACATTCAGGTTCAGCTGTGATTAACAGCTTGACTGACAGGAGGGACGCAATCTGTGTTGTAGAACATTTGGACCTAACTCATCAATGCATTAGATGCATAGTATTTTCTCTCTTTGAAATACAACAATATCTTTGATCAGGTCTCTTTGCAGCTCTTACGACTATAATATGTGATGAAGTGATTGCAGCCATCTGTACCTGATCAGTTTTCACTTAAGTTAATCCGTCTGCTGATCCCTCAGCTTACTGCCTTACAGTAATCATGTCTTAGTCCCAGGACACATTTGGGCTGTTTTAGACACCTTCTATACTAATGGTTAGATTTATTAAATATATATTAGAAGACTTTTTGTAGTTTAAATGATCTCTTTAAGTAGCTAGTTAGAACATCCTGTTAACTGTAAGAAAGTGAAATCCTAGCATTGTATCTGGTGTAGTCAATCAGACAAACATTTAAACACACACATACTAGAGTCATTATTCATTTCAAGGTCATTCAAACAAATGTAATCAAAGCCACTAGGCTATACTTGTACTGTGTTTGACCTGCAGCGCTGTGGAGAGCACTCACACTGAATCAGATCTCTCATCCCGATCAACAGCGACACGGAAGACTCTGCTGAGATCAGCATTATTCAAAAGGCAATTTGAGACAGACACTGGCCTTCGCACCCTGACGGGAACATTTTGTAAAGACTATTTCCTCCAGGGTTTGTTACAGGGCTCCATTTTAGCTGCACAAATCATTAGTTAAATCTAAATATAAAAGACATTGAGGATAATAATACCCGCAAATATCACTCCGCTAGGCTTTGAACAATCCTCACACATAAATCTACAATATTGTATGATTATAATCTATTTCAAGACTTGAGGCGTAGTAGCAGGGATTCAGATGAAGAACTCATCATCCGTCTTGTGTGTGTGTGCTGACAGCAGCTCAGCAGTAGTCCTGCTCTCTATGAAGGGTCCTCTGGGGGGGCTTTGTCTTGCCGCCACAGTCCTGCCGCTACAGGCCTTCCTGGCTGCGTGCGTACATCCTGCGGAGCCCCAAGTCCCGGAGGAGACCTGATGGTGTTTGTGTGTCCGTGGCAGACACTCAATCAGCTCCTTGGCCAGACCCTGGACAGCTGAAGCCCCCACAGCTGCAGGTCTCTCAGGGTGAGGAGGCATCAACAGCTCCACGGAGGAAGAGCGAGTGAGTATGTTGACTGCCGAGTCTGAGAGCAGTGAGACTCCGGTGTCTACGTTGGTCTCTGGCTCCTCCTCATCCTCTTCCAGGAGGAGATGGGACAGAGAGCGGGTGATGGAGGGGCGCAGGGGGGAGTCGGGGTGATGGGTGATGGAGGGGCGCAGGGGGGAGACGGGGTGATGGGTGATGGAGGGGCGCAGGGGGGAGTTGGGATGATGGCTCTCTAGGCGCGTGTGTGTGTCCGGTCCCCGGTCATGGGTGTGTGGCTCAGGTGGGGGGGTTTTGGACCAGGGCCTGGTGGTGTCCCTGGGGGGGTGTCCCTTGGGGGAGGTGTCCCTGGGGGGGGTTGTCTACCGGGGCCTCTAGGTCCGTATTATGATACCTGAAAAAATACAATTAAAATAATGAAAACTGAAAAAAGTCTAATAATTTTTAGAAAATAACGCAAACCTATTCGATTTTTGTCAAACAAACAGTAAATCTTCAACCTTTCGTTTTATATACGTATGTTTAACCTCTCACCAAAACATGACTAACATAACACTTTTCTCTTTTGTTAATGTTCTTGTGTTTTGTTTGTTATTGTTGCTGATTCATTAGGTGATGTAAGTGAACGGTCAAACTCGGAGATTGGTTCTACATAAATGGTCTTTGTAACAATTTAATTATATAATAAACGCACACTTATGTACGTAAGTTTCTTATGTGTAATGAGCATGGTGTGATGACATTGTGTGCTGTATCGACGTCTAACTTCGATATATTATCTATTCGTCTAAAAGCAAAATGGCTCACCCTTACGAAATAAACTGAAAAAACTACGTGTAGCAAAACTAAAAAACATAACTTATTTAATACCGATGATCTGTCAAATCCTGTATGAAAGTTACGAGTTATGAAAAAGGAAAAATGTGTGAAAACTAACTTAAATTTATTTTGGAATGTGATTCAATTTTTTTAAAATCTGTTACTTTATCGTAAAACTTAATGGTACACTCGGATCCAAAGCTTTATCGGTTGCAAAAGAGTCCGACGGGAGAAAACCACAAGGGTCCGTCCGGGAGTACTGGCGCGTCACTGGGGGCGGGCCTCTTCCGAAATACCTCCCCCCCATCGTCTCTCGGTCCCCAGTCCCTCGACGACGTCGGGTGGGGAGGTCCGTCGAGGACATGAGGAGGGTCGCGGTCGTCGGGACGTGTGGTGGGGGCGTAGGGTGGGACTGACGGGGGACGCGGGGAGTGGTGGTAGGTGGGGCTTACGAGGACGCGGGGGGGAGGGTGGGTAGTGGGGCTGGAGGGGGGGACGCGGGGAGGTGGTGGGTAGTAGGGTTGAGGGGGGGACGCCGGGAGGTGGTGGGTAGTAGGGTTGAGGACGCG
>NW_011335521.1:210943-214950 GCF_000735185.1 Notothenia coriiceps | reverse complement strand
GTAGCCTACAAAGATAAACTGCTGGGCTCACTATTTGGCAAGATGACTAGCCTTATAAATTGTCTACCTAGCTTACTTTGTGTTCTTCAGCAGCCCAGCATCCTTTTTGGTATTGTGCTCACTGAGGGATCTCACTAATAGCCAACATAAGCTTAGTCATTTGCCAAATAGTGAGCCTGTGTTGATCCAGCTCACCTATCTTTGAGAAGTACATTAAATTCAAAGAAAATTCAAAAGCTTATAAGTGTAGACTGTCCATTAGCAGCGTAAAAAAAAAAAGTGTCTGGTGCTGGATTTGAGTGTTTTACTTTAAGATTGCAGGTTATGTTGTTGCCATTTGATCCGAAATGACCCGGGCACATTAATCGTGTCCCTCAGATCATCCGAGTAAATCAGGAGTCAGTGTAAGCTCGAGAGGTCGGAGTGAAGGGCCGTCTCATCTTAAGTTTCCTCCGCGAGAGGGTTTGGGTTTGCTCCGGCGTGGGAACTGCGGGGCCAACCCCCGGACACATCAGCTCTTATTAGAGCCCATGGCCCCTCTGCCTTGAAAGCAGAGGGGAGGGGGGGGGGGGTGGAATTGGGAATGACAGCCATTTAATGGAAGGGTTTAGCAGCAGGGAGACAAGTCCGCTTCAAGTCGCTGTCACGGCAACGCCTCTCCTTTAGTCACGCTTGACCGTTCATTTTATTTGCCCACTAATTCCATTATCAATGTGATTTTAAAAGGGGGGGTTTTAATACTGAAGAATAGCTTTAAACTTTAATTGCAGGTTCCCAACCTTTTTTCCAACTCGGAGCCCACTTAAGAAATCTAAAAAATGTTCGCGGCCCCACATTCAACCATAAACGATAGGCGTGGCCAAATAAAGTTCTGATTGGTCATGATTCAGAACATGTGACACGTTGTTTAATCCATTAGAAACAGACCGCTGTCAAGGACTTAATGACCGTTGCTAAGGAGGATCTTTTGAGAAAGGAAGGAGGTTAAATTAATCTTAATAATAAAAATGTTTTCCACACAAATCACGTTTTGCTAATTATTTGGCGCCCCACTGGGGGGGCGAGCCGCTGCTTATATTTATTCATCACAAAGTTAGTCGTTTATTCAGAGAGGGACTCGTTGCTATACCTCTTACTGTTACACTTAGGCTCAAAGGTATTTGGCCTGACTTTCTCTCCGTCTCTCGGCTGACCTCTGGACCCTTGTGCTTGCATGATTTATGACCCAGAGGCCAGTCTCAGAGGTCGGGCTACATCGAACTGGCCCTGCAGGCTCATTGAAACAGGGGCCTGCCAAGAGCGCCAGCGCCTGGACTGGACCACTATGATAGATAGAAAATATACAAATTCATCCTCATGACGAGATGGTACCATGACGGAGGGATGACACGTGAAAATGGCATCTTCGTAGTCAAACACAGCTTTCAGTGTTGGGGTTGAAGTGGTGGGGAAGTGGAGTATGTGATCCTTGACTTAAAGACTTAGCTTTGAAACTGATGAAGATGCAGTTAGTCATTTAACATGGAAAGAAATGTTTCGGTGAGTCAAAATGATGTAAATAAAAACTAAAGATCTTTGTACTAAGTGGTTCCATTATTCTCAGGTTCATATCAGTGTCTTACTCTCGACATTCCTCCATGCTCTAGAAGTTCAAAAAAAAAACAAATAACAAAAAAAAATGCTAAAAAAAAAAAAAAAAAAAAGAAAAACAAAAAAACAGTACAAACTGAAAAAAAAAAAATACAAACAAAAATAGACAAAAAAAACAAAAAAGCTCTTTATTTTATTGTTCCTCATACTGCCTGTGCTGCAGCACCTCTTTTCACCCTCTGTCTGAAACCAGAGCCCAGTCTGCTTCTGATTGGTCAACCGTAGAGATGGTTGTAGCACTAGCCAATAGAAGCGGTGAGTGTTACCAGACCAACACTTCACAGGAAAGGGGGGAAACCCCAAAAAGCATAATATTTCCCCTTAGAGGATAAGTGGCGTTCTTTTTGACCCGGTGGTTTTCTTGAATTGTCTTTGTAATTACATTTTTTTTATCATTTCATATTCCGCTATTCGCCCAAACATGTTTGGATATCATGCCATCAATTCAAATGATAAATTTACATTTTAAGAAATTTAAGTTTTTGTATTCTACCCCAAGCTTCCATAAGTGGGTTCAAAAAAATGACCCGCATGCATTTCCTATGGGAACTTTGATTCTTATCACCCGTTGCTGTCAGGAATACATTCACTGTGGACCCACACAGACTACATCACACATGACACCTCTCAGGAAGATTATTTTTAGGCTTTTCAAGGACTCCAAAATGCTTAAACCAAATAAGGAAGGTGGGGGGGGGTATAGGACTATCAAACTTGATCAACCAGCATGGATTGATGGGGTGTGGGCTATGAGTAGACAGACGAGAAGAGATGAGTTTTGAAAAGGGACTGGAATACTGTGAGAGTCTCAGAATAGCGGAGATCTTTGCATCAATGTGTTCAAAATGTAAAAGTCTAAAATTATAAATAGTGAAAAATTAAATACAAAATATTTCTAGTGTGAACCAAAATATAATATATATATATACAAGTGATTTTTAACCAAAATGGCATAAAAACACATTCTAATACGGGTCCTTTTTGACCCACTTATGGAAGAGTGTAGGGTCCAGTCACTCGGGCATCTAAGGGTTAAGTAACTTAAATGATGACGGCAGACTTTATTGATTGAAGCTTATTTATTCGAATGTCAACTATACATACACAGTACCATCCATCTTTTAAAAAAACAGAAAATGTGAGAATACCCTCTAAAAAAGTACACATGTAAGGCACTTATAACAAACATACTGTAGATCTCTAGGAGTTTATCTGATCAACTAACAGCAGCAGTACGTGTGGATACAAGGTGTGAGAAGTAAACATGAACCAAGAGGTAATAAACACACTGAATATAACCAAATGGGGGATTTGTCAAAATTGCATACTTTTTAACCATTTACAAAATTACACATAAATCTAAAAATAACGCTCTGAATACCCACACTTAGTTTTACTTCAAGAATGAAGGCAGTATTTAAACTTCCTCGATGGCTTGGATAACACCCTGATCCACAGAAGTGTCCTGAGGTATGCAGAAGAAGTACAGCGTGTAACATTTATTACTTTTAATGCTGGTGCAAATTTCAAAAACCAATGATACGTAAATATGTGTTTTGAGACGCTGTCATGATTATTGCAGTATTGTTTAAATAGAAAAATGTGTAGTGTAAAAAAGATCAACAGACTGCGCTGGATATTTTTAACCGGCGACAATGCATCCCTTATCCCTAATTCCCATTTGAGTCCCTTACACATTTTTCATGATTAGCACACTCCTTAGGTTTGGTCTCACACCTAATTTGAGGTTAAACCAGCGTTCTTGGAGATGTTATACTTAAAAAATGTAGTCCTAGAGTTCCACAATTTTACCGAAAGCAGAACATCTTACACTATATCAGTTCACAATGCTTGTTATTTAAGGTTAAAGGCATGTTAGTCTGCCGCTCACTTGTTATGGTCTCGTTTAACCCTTTGAGTTCTTTGGTCACTGAGAGAAGGAATTAAAAATAAAGTTTGGACCATTCCTCTTTCCTAATCACTCAAATCCTCGTCCAGGTTGATGTCCGAGGTGTCGATGTCTTCCAGGTCAAAATTATCCAGATCCAGATCGTCCAGGCCCTACAGGTAGAAAATCATTGCATCAAAGGACACAAGAACTCAATAGATACATGAAAGTTAGGGGTGTAACGCTACGCACAATTAACGGTTTGGTAAGTATTTCTTTTTTGCGGGTCATGGTTTGGTACGTTTTTCATTACATTTGAAAAGTGTAAGCATTTAACAGTCATAATGCTTATTGAGATAAGTTAAATTACTCAAGTACTGGCATGGCAACTAGAGATGTCCCGATCCGATCACGTACATTGCTCTACTTTTGAAGCGAGCAAAGCAAAGCGACGGAACCACAATGCAAT
>NW_011335521.1:206607-210916 GCF_000735185.1 Notothenia coriiceps | reverse complement strand
GGGTGATGGGGGGTGGTGGGGGGTGCAGGGCTGCTGCGCTGGGAGGAGTAACAGGAGCTGCCTGGAGGGGTGCTGCAGCAGCTCCCTGACCCCTGGCTCTCTGCTACCCCCCCTCCATAAAGCTTCTCCAGGGCGGGGTCACTGCGCGGTCTGAGGCCTGCTGGGACACAAAAGAGGGCACTGAGAAACGTTGGCTATTGAACTATGCTCACATGGTATTCAAAATGCTATTTCATTGTCTAAACTTTTTTTACATTTGGTGTAAGGTTTATTTAAATTCATCAAAGTGTGTAAAAAAGGAAAAGTATTGAGCATTTGAAAGTATGTCCTAAAAACTGTCTAGTAGCATAATATTCAATACAAAAAATCAAAACGATGAGCATCAAAAAGTCAAATAAAGCATTCCACACTCGGTAAAACGATCTGCTTATCTATCTATATAGCTTATCTGCAGCATATGTATGTACGTGTGTATGTTTACAGTAGTGTGTACGAGTATGTGTATTCTTTGCATGCATGTATTACACGCATATATATTAATTTAACAATGTTTCTGGTAAATAATCTTGTGTATGAGGCTCACTGGCAGTGAATGTAGGGGATTACTTTAGTCGTTGTTATTGTTTGTTTGTGTTCTTCGTAATTGTTCTTCTCTTTTCACATACAATCAGTACAAACCACTCTCTCATTTCTATGCATATACTGTGCTTTCCACTTCTAAATGACAAACACTGTTTATGCATTATCGAAACGCAATAAAAAGATTTTATATCTGAAAAAGTCAAAGTAATAAATTACATAAAAAAGTCATAGTATTATGCCTGGATCTCGGGGCATCTGTTGGGGGGGGGTCCCTGTGGAGGGGGTCCCTGTGGGGGGGGTCCCTGTGGGTGTCTCTGGGGACAGGTTTTGGGGGGTGGACTCAGTGTGTGTGTACTGACCCTGCCTGTGTGTGTGCCGGGGCATTGTGAGGCTGCAGGGCGACAGGCTGGGGCTCCTGAGCTGCACCCCTCGGGGGGGCACGCTGGGGCAGGTCAGGGGGAAAGCACAGGTCAGAGGTCGCTGAGGCTGAGCCGGGGTTTTCACCTGCAGCACGGAGGGACAGAAGGGGGGAGGGGATTATGATTTACAACAAGACCACAGAGATTTAGACAAGTTAAGTCACTTTGACGGAATTAACATACACGTATCTTACATATTGATACTGACAGCTCGGAGCTGGTTCTGTGAGAGAATGAAACCACATGTCCATCTGATTGAATCTCACTGAGAGAAGGAGTATGACAGAATTAAAATAACTGAAATGAAGATATTCATTTGATACTAATTGGAAGCTACTCAGTATTCCCTATAGGAAAGTGGCCCACTCCATACTGTGTAGAGCTTTTTCAGTTCTGAAAATCACTTTTAGTAGAACAAAGATCCCACTCTCTGGACTGTCCAACTCGTGAGATAATATAGAGTCAACCCCTCCAGCAAACTGCCGTGTGCTATGTGACAAACCTCATGACTAAACCTGACCTAAATATAGAAAGCTGTTCCTATATCCACTGTTATCTAACACGTTGTAGAAAGGCTGGAGCAGACTCAAATATTTAAAAAACATACCAATCAGTCATTAAGCCTCATGTAAAACATTCATTAAGCGTCAGGCAGCATGAAGCATGTGCACATTTTGACACATATTTGCCGTGGCATTTAAACATTCCCTTACCTGGAAGAGAACTTTGTTTCCATCCAGGTCCTCTGTCTGCCAGCGGGAGCCGCTGATGGGGGTGCAGGGGTTGGGCAGCAGAGGGACTAGCTGGCCTATTTCCTCCACACTAAACTGCAGCACGGCAGAGCTGCAGGGCTCCACCTGGACCCCTGGAGACAGCTGTTTTAACGCCAGCTGCATGCACAGCCCCGGCTCTGTGTGGGAAAAGGGATTTTAGAACTTGTTCAGGATTTTCTTTCCTTCTATTTATAAAACAAAATCTAAGTCAGGCACATTGTTTCAACCAAACTACCGGACATTGAAAACTCTTTTTCTTCTATTCTTGGTCTTTTCACTGAGATTCCAAGGCTTTACACCACATGGACATATAACACTCAGTCACTGTTACAACCTATTGACAACTTCCCCATGTCCATTTACGTATTTATGATTTATTTAAGTACGTTGTTTAAAAGGATATGTATATATATATAAATAATCTACTACTCATATTTGTATATATTTTATTTTTAGGACAGTTATGTACTTACTTTGTTATAGTAATATCTAAGTAATGTGCTTCGAAGTAAGTTTGCATCATCTTGATTATTTATTTTATCTGTTTTATTATTCTACTTTTTTTACATTTGTAGTTATTTTGACAGAAAAAAAAAATAGCAATCAATATATTTGTCAAAGAAAGCTCATCCTTAAAGTTGGACTTGTTGAGATAAATATGCTGTATTTTTAGTATAGAATATAAACACTTAAGGTGACCCTCCTAAGCCGTACCCGAGTGGAGCGTGAACCAGCAGAAACCGGTCTTCTGCTCCTCCGCCTGCCGCTGCAGCACCGTCTCATAGAGCCGCACGGCGTCCTCGTAGTTGTCGTATCCACTGTAGAGTGTCACACGGAGTATCTCTCCTCCACAGTGGACTGGGCGCACCCCCCACACAGGCATGCCTGCCCCCAAACTGTAGAAGTCTCTGCTGGGCAGGAGGTAGGGCCGCAGCATGGCGTTGGAGGACGAGCTGTTGGAGCTGATGTGGACCCCCCCGGTCTCAGTGTGGTGGTACTGCCAGGGCGGGTGCTGGAAGAAGTCCAGCACTTTGAGGATCCGCTCCTCTCCGTAGGCCTCATGGAGGAAGAAGGTGATGGCCACAGAAGGGTAGCCTGAGACATTTTTTGGAAAGATATTTATTCTCAATCAAAGTGAATAAAAGCAGATGCAGTTGGCAAGAGGAAAGGTTGTGGGATGACATTGTTTACTTCATACAGAAAGGAAATGCATTGAGAGAATGACATTTGTTGTTCACATTTCCTTCATGCTTTGAGGTCTCACACATATGGAAATTATTATACTTTTTTTTTTAAATACTTAAGTTTTACTAGCACAACCACATTTTGCATGCCTAAAACCTGACTAACTAAATGGTATACAAGTATAATCAATACAACAGCACACAGTGAAGCTCCCTACCTGCCACAGGACAGAGGTGTGTGTAGCTCCTGAATGGGGAGGCCCTCTCGGACACGTGGAAGATGCGGAGGCTGGGGCAGAGCCAGCGGAGCAGGCGGTCCAGGCTGTGCTGCAGCAGCAGGGAGTCCCCGGGGTTGGCCAGCAGATGCAAGTTCATCGGCAGGAGCTGAGGCTGCCGCTGCTGCCTGACCCGACTGGTCACAAGCTCAACTAGGATTCAATCACACAAATAAGTACTCAAAGATAGTTTGGACAGGTGCAAGCTTGCAAGTGCTTAAACAGGGCAGCACAGAGCCGAAGTCATAGTAACAAATGTCTATTTAGTTAAAGCTCCTTGGCACACATCAAGATCAGTTTCCTTGCGGTGGGTAATATGACTCAGCTTGTCAAAACCGTTGTTTAAAGTCTTCTTTGGAAAGGCCCCGTTACAACTTTTCTTGATTCTGGTTTACAGTGGACAAAGCAAATAGACAGTATCGTAACTAAAATGGGAAGGAGCATAGCTGTGATGAGAAAATGTACAAAGTATGTAACACCAACCACTTTGAAACAAGTCATTCAGTCTCTGGTTTTGTCACATCTTGAGTACTGTCCGGTCATCAGCAGCAAAATCACATTTAAAGAAATGACAAATAGCTCAAAACAAGGCTGCCAGACTAGCTCTCCACTTTTCGAAGTGCACTCATATTTGAGTTATGCATAGAAACGAAACCTATTATGGCTTCCGGTTGAGAAACATCTGCAATCTCGTGGTATCACTTTTATAAAAAATTTCCAATTTAGCAAAAGACCAGTGTATTTTTATGATCAAATAGTTTACACAAGAGACGAGCATGACCATAAGACTAGACAAGCTACATCAGGCCATCTACTGGCACCTAAACCCAGGACACATCTTCTGAAATCTTCAGTGAAATAGTCCAGAGCCTCTTCAAGAAGAGATTGAAGGGCCATCTACTAATGACCATGTACCCTTGTGAGCTGTGAACCCTAATTTAATTTGATCTCATGCTTTGTACTGGTGGGTGTCTTGTGCACTCATCCTTGGCTGAGATTGATATTAAAAGTGGATGAGATTGTTGATGATGTTGGAAATTGTTGATGATATTGGTGATGTTGTTAATGATGTCAGG
>NW_011335521.1:198244-206575 GCF_000735185.1 Notothenia coriiceps | reverse complement strand
GTCATTTGAAACCAAAACTAATAAGACTTGAACATGGTCATTTTTGTTTTGTAACATTGAATACAACATTTTAAAAAAGTATTTATATAAAAAAAAAAAACGATCCCCGATTTTTTTCTCCCGATTCCGATCTTTTGAAAATCACGTGATCGGATCGGGACATCTCTACAGTGCAGCATCAGTGCGTTTTTTGGCACTTAACTTAATACTAAAACACAAACCAAAATCTTGTATTGTCCGTTGTTTATGTTTATGTTTTTTAAGGATCCCCATTAGCTTTTGCTCTTGATAAAAGCTACTCTTCCTGGGGTCCGACACTTAAAACAATACAACAACATTCAAGACATAATCCCTGACATCATTAACAACATCAACAATATCATCAACAATTTCCAACATCATCAACAATCTCATCCACTTTTAATATCAATCTCAGCCAAGGATGAGTGCACAAGACACCCACCAGTACAAAGCATGAGATCAAATGAAATGAGGGTTCACAGCTCACAAGGGCACATGGTCATTAGTAGATGGCCCTTCAATCTCTTCTTGAAAGAGGCTCTGGACTCAATTTCAGCGAGGTAGTTTGGCAATGAGTTCTTTTATAGCTCTATAAGTCACTGAAGATTTCAGAAGATGTGTCCTGGGTTTAGGTGCCAGTAGATGGCCTGATGTAGCTTGTCTAGTCTTATGGTCATGCTCGTCTCTTGTGTAAACTGTTTGATCATAAAAATACAGTGTTTTTTTGTTAAATTGGACATTTTTTTGAAAAGTGATAACACGAGATTGCAGACG
Source organism: Notothenia coriiceps (assembly GCF_000735185.1). NCBI lineage: Eukaryota > Metazoa > Chordata > Actinopteri > Perciformes > Nototheniidae > Notothenia > Notothenia coriiceps. The sequence goes on along the minus strand of NW_011335521.1, from coordinate 205,780 downwards.
TTTCTCAACCGGAAGCCCTGATAGGCTTCTATGCATAACTCCAATGTGAGTGCGCTTCGAACAGTGGAGAGCTAGTCTGGCAGCCTTGTTTTGAGCTATTTGTAATTTCTGTAAATGTGTTTTTGCTGCTGATGACCATATGACCGGACAGTACTCAAGATGTGACAAAAGCAGAGACTGAATGACTTGTTTCAAAGTGGTTGGTGTTACATACTTTGTACATTTTCTCGCCACAGCTATGCTCCTTCACATTTTAGTTACGATACTGTCTATTTGCTTTTGTCCACTGTAAACCAGAATCAAGAACAATGCCAAGNTTGAGAGAAATAAGCAACCAGGTCTATGAAAACAAGCCCCAAAGAAGCAACACATACATGATGTTGTGTAATTTGAAACCAAAACTAAGGCCTCAGGATCATCCTGAGGCCTTAGTTTTGGTTTCAAATTACACAACATCATGTATGTGTTGCTTCTTTGGGGCTTGTTTTCATAGACCTGGTTGCTTATTTCTCTCAAATCTGGCAACAGAGTGGGCAGGGCGCAGTGTCTAATTGTAGCAGTAAGCTAACGAGTACTGATAAGCTTTATTTTGTTTTGATCCAATGCTTCACAACTGAACTGATCCAATGCTGCTGTGAAAGAAAGAAGCTATATCCATGTTGGATAGAATATCCAATTTAAATAAAAAAATAACCTTAAGGGACAACTTGAATGCTTTTTTTCTTTTTTTTCTCTTAATGCATTGCATAAAGATCGGATCGGGAAAAATCGGTATCGGCAAATTGTCAAAATCAAATGATCGGAATCGGATCGGGAGCAAAAAAAGGTAATCGGGACATCCCTACTGCACTGTGTTTGGAAATACGGCAATTCCAGTCTATTCCTGTTTAATCTCCACTACTATACTATAAACTGCAGCCTCACTCTACTTAACTGTTTACAGTGTTTGATCTGCGTAAAATTTACCCCCATTGAAAGTGTTATATAATATACCAATCCATGCTGAAACTGGGTCAAGTTTGAGGAACATGAACAGGGAATAGTCAAATAACAATATAATTGCACAATATAGATGAGGCCGTTTACAAAATGAAATTAAATAACAGTCAACATGTATGCCATATGCATGAAGCTGCAAAGACTATAATAAAAAAAGTTCCATGTGAGTCATGAGGGTTAAATTACAGAGTGCTCTTTAGCTTCTGTCTGACTGAAAGAGTACTTACTGTCAGAGGATGACATCAGGCTGCAGTCAGATCTGAGACACAAAATAAAAACACACGAGTGATTACGTTCATTCTTAAACACTTTTTTTAGGCTGGAGTTCAGACCAAAATCTGTCTCCATCTTGTGGTGGTTGGCTTGGAAACGTGCCCCTTGGTCACCATGACAACACATTATCTGTTGTGAGCTAACATAAAAGTAAATTTATGAGAAAACACCTTAAATAATTAAACAGCTTTAAACACCCATAATTAAGAGCAAATAGGGATAACACATAGTTGCTTCTACTTTAATTAGTTAGCCCATTGAAGATGTATTCTCCTGGTGAACGTTAATTTCCATTGTGCCTACGAAAAAGTTGGATAGCTAACGTTAGCCACATTAGCTAATGCCGATAAACAGTTATATGCTCACTCGGCAGTTTCAGCTCCAGAGTCCACGTTTTCATCGTAGGATCTCCTCTTTAACAGCGCCACTCTTCCAAACATCGTCCGGTAGCTTTACTTTCTTCCACATTGAGTTGAGCCATCTGCACAGAAGTTAGTCAGAGGAGCGGTGCGGCGGGCTGAGAGTGAAAAGCATCCCGTCGGATTTCTCTCCGCAGTCTGCTGCTCCAGAAAAAAAAGAGGCACTCTTTTTTTGCCGGGACTGTGACGTCACCAGGCGCCGTTATGTGTACAAATCATACGTACAAATCTTTATATTTTGTAAAGAAAAACCTAAAACTAAAGAAGCTCCCAGAGGAAATACATGCTGGACTGTGTTTGATGAGTTACTCACTGAGGCTTTTATGCTAAAGTGTGGGCGAAAGGGAGCAGCACAAGTTGCTTTCAATCCAAAGCCCTCTGCCTGATAATAACAGAGAGCAGATGGCATGTGTCTAACAATATGAGAAGACAAAGGACACAGGCCAGACGGAGTGACAGATTTAAAAGTGTAGGGGACGTGTGGAGGGGGGCTCTAAACCCTGGAAATTAAAGACATTGTTTGTTAATGCCTTGTTAAGAGCATTAAACTCGCTTTTGGAGCACACCTCTTTTTGACCAGGTTATGACAGGATCTGCAAGACAGCACTCAGTTTATTTTATTATACGTTCAGTCTGTTTATATAACCAGCAGAAACTAACCCAGTTCAATAAAATACATCCTACAAATGAATTACTTAGGCTACTTAGTGTTGAGAGACTCAAAGTGACCAATGGTGCATGGGTATCTTATTATAGCCTATTCAGTCTTTTTTTTTTAAATCTGTACAGCTAGGCAAATTGATTTCTCAGCGGTGGCTTTTTTGTAAATGTCTGAGAAAACTGTTTAATTGTCCTACTATGCACTTTGAGATGGAATAATCTGGGGGGAAAAATGTAAAACATTTGAAACATTTATATTTAGTGATGGAAATATTTAGAGTTTAAGGGCATCATGAAGCATGTGGCGATGGATGTCATGTGGTTGGTTTTTCTTGTGTGTTAAACAGCTGTATATTTCATAGTGAATATCTACAACATGTATGTTATAATGTGTTTTGTTTTTGTACAGCTGCTTAATTGGCCATGTCTGTCTTCTAAAATAGACGTTTGATCTCAATGGGATTTCCTAGTAAAATAAAACTACAAATTAGGAAATAAAATAGGAACCTAATATTCAAATAAACCAAGACACTGAAATATTCCAATTTATGTTTAAAGCCCAGCTCATTATGACATTTTAATTAATCCTGTAACTTTTTTATACTGTTTATTGCAGGCCATTTGATATATATTGTTATAATAAGCTCTGTTTTAAAATAGGGATATTTTAACCGTTTAAGGGTTATATTACATATGTTGTCCATTTATATCATTATTTCAGTTCAATACAGTTAACATCTAACACTAATCTAAATTTTATTGGAACTGTTTTAGATTGATGTTGATTGAACAATTTGAAAGACATACGTTCGTGGTGCTTGGGTTGTTTATTAAAACGTTTTCTTATTTATATCAGAGGGTAAATATTAGAAACACTGTTTAGTATAATACAATATGCATCAACGGCAAGAGGACCAGCAGCCTAGAGAAAGCCCATAAAGAGTTGAATCCACTTTGTGTAAACACATTTTAAGTGAAAAAGAAAACTATTCACTAACTTCTTAAAATAATGTAGTAAACAATGTACTTGAAAAGGCCTACAAAGTTCCGACTAAGCTAAGCTTTAATTATGGTCAAAGAGGCCTCATGTTATCCAAGGCCTTCACATGAAAGATGTTAAAAAAAGAAAAAACCCATCCCGTAATTTTTTTAATCTACATTTAATATGATGAAAACAAGGCCCTGTACAATCCACCTTTGCAGTGAGTACAATAATTATTTTACAATTTGTACACATTAAAACATGGTGCTAGACTGGTTCCATCTGAGGAAAATGCAGTCGAGAATGAGAAAAAAATAATCCTCTTTGAAAGCTGCACCACAAGGAACCATCCACTCAAACAGAGGAGATAATATTTTTGCCCGAACATACAGCAGGCCTGAAGTGAAAAACGTTCCATGAGAGACCACACACCGTTTATGGAGCTTTTATGTGTCGTATTCCCCTGGTTGATCCACTAGATAAAAGCATGCCGTGAAGCTACAGCTCTTGATCTCTAACCACTAGTACAGACCTGGCCAAAATATTGAAAATGGCATTAAATATTTCGTTTATGTGAGGTGCACTCAATTCAAACCGGACATTAAAACCGCAAAAAAAACGACATATTTTCAACATAAATTAAGCACTCTTCATGTTTTCTCCAGTACTCAAAATGTCTTTGACTGCTGTTGTAAACCAGGTCTGTACCAGGCAACACTTTGTCCTCTTCTTACAAATTAAAATCCTCTGGGAGGAAGAAGGCCAAGAGTGTTGGTCGACCTGTACAGCCACCAAAGTGCCACAAAAAACAAACAGAAAACACATTGACATCAACATTTAAAACAGGGGGGGAGTGAATTCAAATGTTTTCTTGGTCTCCATGAAGCCGCATGTTTGCTTTAACATGTTTACGCTCGTTCCTCCACAGCACGTGGTTAATTGGCAAACAGGCTCGCCCGATTCTCTCCAAAGGCCACAAGGAACAAGATTTTGTACAAAACTAGATCCCTTCCTTTCAATTCTCTCAGTAGAAGAACTCTAATATTGCTAGAAAACTTCCCCATCTTTTGCATGATTTTTTTCTTTTTACACATTTTTATGGAAGAAAAGTTAAGCTTCCCAGTGTTTCCCAGAATCAATGATGAAAGCACTTCCAAGTTCATTCAAACGCATAGCAGTCCACAAAAAACAAGGCTCTCAGTTTCTCTCAACTGGATGTAAGCTTTCATTGAATTCATGTGTTTTTATGCTACGTAAGTGTACACTTTGCGGTCCTCTGGTGTTCGTGCCAAATATTCCCTCTCAATGAGTCCTTCAATGCGCTTCTTGATGACTACAGGGCTAGGGAGGAACCGCGCTCGCAACTGCTGCGTGACCTGTGGAGACACCAAAAACACAACATCAGAACATCACACTAAAACATGTAGTCACTAAAAACTAAATACAATGTGGCTGACTGACCTCTGCTACTAGAACGTTGTGCTGCATCTTCTTTCTGGACTTCATGATGCGAACAATAGCAGCTTCGATCTCATGCTTCCTGTCATCGTCCACTTTCTGCCGCGTCTCCTTCCTCTCCGGGTCGGACTCCCCTTGCTTAGCAGCCACTAGGTGGAGCACAACAGAGGAAAAAAAGTAAGAACAAGAAGTGTGACTGAAAGTAAACATGTATTCCAAAATAAGTGCTTTAAATGATCTGAGTCAGTGTTTTTTCTACATTTACTACAGTGGATCTGGCATTTCATTGTCTGCTTTATAACTTGAGGTAAGACAGTGTCAGTGTGTTACTATGTAAACTTAGAATGTTCAGAGTAACTTAGCAACAGTTGTCTCTGAAGTTTTAGGCTGGTAAATAAATGACGCACTCTGTGTAGTAAAAGAAAAAAGTAATTTGTCTGTATTTTTTTTTTAAGCTCCTCCCACTTCATGATTTTGTGTACCTGTCTGGATCTTGACACGGTGAAGTTTGGAGGTAAACTGGTCGTTGACTGTAAACACGTGGCCGTTCTCGATCTCCTTGGACTTGGGCTCCTTGGTGAGGACTCTCTGAGTGGGCTTCCCGCAGGCTAGAGACTGCAGCGCTCGCACAAGCTCCCTCTCTGGGATGTCGGTCTCCTGCTGGATCTCCTACAGGGTGGAAAGATCAAATGAGGGAGCATGATAAAACACTAACCAAGACGTTACAGAAAAAAAGCTGAAAATGGTTTATTAGATGTGACATTGCCAGCTGAAACTGTCCACCCTCAATCAACAGGTTGATTGTCTTTCTCTGCGCAGCAAATCATTTTTGGTCAAACTATGGAAACCGTAACACAATGCTTCCTTTTAGAGGGCAGTAACGTAATAAGTTGTGTACCTCAAAGACAGACTTGTCTCTGTTGTTGAAGAGCATGAGGATTGTCATCTGGAAGGTGGAGACCTGCAGGATGTGCTTCCTGGTGTTGGAGCCTGTAACCTGGGCTCCGCCCACTCCAACCTCTGCGCCATCCTCCTTTTGGAAAAGTCGTGGAAAAAAGATCAAAAACTTAGGTGACGATTCAGAATTGCACAATAAATGATGTTTTAGAGAATTCAAATTCCTGAAAAATGTACATTTTCGTGTCGCTCAAGTAATGCAATCTTCGATCTACACCAGATAACATTTACCACTAAACAAAATGACTTCTACCTAAATCTACCAGTACCAATTACATGACATTTTCACATTCTCAGTAAAATTACTTTTTTCTTGTTTCAAATTATTAACCGCATTTAGTTGCGCCCATTTCTCTTTGTGGTGTGTTATTTGCACCTGAGAAATAACAATGTTTTGTCTCTTGACAATTCTTGGCAAAGTAAGTTGCCTTTTACATGTTTTATTCACATGACACTTGATTTGAACTTTTCTGTGTGTAAATCAATGCAACACGTAAAATGTTAAACTGTCAGGTTAACTGTTCTTCAGCACAATTGCAATATTTGAACGGGATACAAACCTTCTTGATGGCACCGTAGAAGGTGGCGTTTAGATCTGCAGAGCCCATGTGGTGCTGCAGTGTGAGTTGCCTGCCGCTGTGCTTACCAAGATAAAACCTACAAGCAGAGGGGGGGGGGCAATCAAGGTCAACATCTAAACATAGTTAACGTACCAAAATCAATCCAACTGAAGTGATAGGGTTCTCTGTACCAGGCCCCGTTATGGGCATCATGGTGGACCACATAGAAACAGTTCCATCCGAACCCATGACTAATTTCTGTATATATATATATAAACTGATCCAATCAAATAAATCGTCTACCATGCATTTATGGTCGCTAGAGAGAACAGAAGCGTGAGGGAGCAGTGAGATAAAGAGATGCCAGCATGATTCGGCTGACCCTGCTACTTCCTGTCTACAGACTGTGTTGGAGAATGTTTTCTTGATCTAAAAAAGTAGAAAAACTCACATGTTGGGATTTACTCACGGCAGTAAGTTAACTTTCTCTTCTATAAACATTATTAAAACTAAGAACAGTTCCATGTTGTTCACTAATGATCAGTGTTGGGACTAACGCGTTACAAACTAACACGTTACTGTAACGCAACTACTTTTTGCGGTAACTAATAACGTTACTAGTTACCTATTCCCATTAGTAACGCCGTTATAGTTACTGTGATTTAAATGGGTTACACTGCGTTACATTATGTGATCCAACTGAACCGAATCTCCCTGCGGATGTAATTTACAGGCGAATACAGCGATGTCCTCTCACAGTACCATGGAAAAGTTAAAGTGACCAGAGGAGTGATGATTGGTTAACGGAACGCGGGGTAACATTTCAGGCCAATCAGAGACAGAGTTGGGCGGGTCTTGCTTTATGGGGAAAATACAGACACACACACACTTGCTAACACACACACGGCAACGCTCACCACACACACACACACACACACACACACACAACACACACACACCTTGGAGATATAACCACTATTTTCAATTTGTGGGGATAAAGGACGCAAAAATATTACGGTCAAATGTAAACTGTGTGCAGGACAGAAAGCATTGTCCACTTGATTGTTGAGGCTACAATAAAGATGCCTGTCAAAATGTCTAAACATACACTGAACAAAAATATAAATGCAACACTTTTGTTTTTGCTCCCATTTTTCATGAGATGAAGTCAAAGATCTAAAACATTTTCTATATACACAAAATAACCATTTTCTCTCAAATATTGTTC
>NW_011335521.1:195054-198219 GCF_000735185.1 Notothenia coriiceps | reverse complement strand
ATGATAATTGCTACAATGATGGGGAGTTGTCTTTTCTCTTACTGTGCCACAGAACAACACAAAAACTTGCATTTGTATTGTTATTATTTTTTAAAGTAAAGTAACTTGTTACTAGTTACTTTGATAATTTAGTATACGGTAGTTACTTTTTTGAGAGCAGACTAACTATTACTAGTTACTTTTTTAAAGTAACTTGCCCAACACTGCTAATGATACATGTAAGTACATTGTGTTTGGATGAAATGTATTTATGTTGAGGTTAAAATCTTTGCTTGGAGGAAATGTAAGTAACCTGACCTCTTTAAAGTTAAATTGAATACCTCTGAGAAGAAGATCATGATAATAAAGCATAGCATCTTCCATAATATATATATATATTTTAAATAAACAAGCTTATATCATTAAGAAACTAGAATAAACCAATTCCAATTGTTTCAAAATATAAAGTGGTTCAGTAAGATTCTTCCTTTTGGATCACACATTTCCAAATCACCTGTTCTGAAAACTTCATATCTACAATATAATACATTCAGAGTGTAACACCGTCTTACCTTCTGAAGACTTCAAATGCATGTCTCGGTGAAGGGGGGATGTTGCACTTGGGTGTTGCTGATTGTGTTGGCCAGTATCCCGTGGTCAGGACCCTTACAGTGAGGTCGACCCCTCCCAGTGACACCTGCAGGTAGAACAAACCCAGGACGCTCAAAAAGGTTTCAGTCTTTTCCGATGGAATGACACAGATTTGAATTGGTGCAATTATAAACATAACAAATACATAACTTCATTATTAGAGAAAATAGAATAATTTCAGGCTATTATCACATGTGCTTTTGACTCTGAAACAGATCAGTTACACAAAAATAAATACTGTATTATCTAAAGTTCAATCATTTAATTTCTCACTTAACTCACACTAGCTCCCACAAACTACAATGACACTCAGAAACGAGGACCGTAAAGCCATGTGACAGCACACTCCTGAAATGAGCACCATGTATTCCCAGGATATGGATAGTTAAGTGCATAATTGGTGTTATGCAACTGAGGAACGCAGCAGTGTTCAGCCACTTAAGCAGCCGTGCACTGATTACAGATAGCAAATGGGCTCATTATTTTTGACAGAGTGAGTTGTGGCGTGCAGTGTCTCCTCACCCCGGTTGTCAGTAGATGTTGTCTGAACTCATCCATGGTGGTGTTGGAGATGCTCATATCCCGGAACATTCCCTCCAGCTTAGAAGTGAACTGACAGCCGCACTCGGTCTGAGCGATGAGGAAGAGGAGGAAGATTAGTTCATCAAAAAAGGGGTTTAAGGTAAATCAACACTCACATGGTGGCCATCAAATCTTTGTTAAAGAGGATACAGCCCATTTGCTGCATGCTTCCTCTCTAGAAACTTCTTTTGTAGTTTACATATACATTGGAAAAAGATCATTTTAGTGTCGGGTGACTCCCATGGAATGTAACTGAAAACAACATATTGTATTAAATCATTGGAGCTGGATAACTGGTTCTCATCGTTGGATGAAGTCTGTAGGTTTTTTATCCAACAACATGTATTTTACTCTACAGAACACAACATGTTTATATCATACTCCCGCTCACCTTGAGCTTTGAGATCATGTTCTTCTCCGAGTCGTCAGAGACGCTCTTGTTGGTGAGCAGCCTGCGGGCGAGGTGCTGCTTGTAGTACCTCTCAAACACGTCCTTTTCCTGCATGAAGCGGAACAGCACCATGGCCTTGTCCAGTATGGACTCCACCTCCTGCTCTGTCAGCTGGACGGGGCACAAAAACACATAGGAGGGTCATAAACAGAGTCAATATTTGGATAAACCCACTGGACTAAGTTGCTTTTGATACTCAGCAAGCTATATATTCCAAATGATTAGGAAATGACTCACCTATATCAAATACATTTAATAAGCTACACCATTGCTTGTTTGGCATTCAATCAAAACAGTATTATGTTATGATGATATTGTGATATTATGTATAACGATACTGTGACAATATTGTATGGTTGACTAGTATTTTGATAAATATTCATCGGTATTGTGAAATAAATGACTAAGTGGGTAAATGGAAATAATACAACTGCTATAATATCCTGGTACATTTTGAAAACAACATCACTTTAAAACCAAGAAAAGAAACGCGATATTAGGATATCCATATTCTAAGATGATGCCAAGTCTCATATCAGGATAACGATATTATACAGATATATTGCCCAGCACGAGCAGTGTGGTGGAACATCTTGAATATGCAGGCCAATAACATCTGTGTTTTCTCATGAAATAAGAGTATGTATCAGTTAAAGGGCTCACCCCTTTTACTCCTTTCTTCAGTTTGTCATCAATGAAGAGTGAGAGGTACTCAGGCGAGCGAGAGTTCAGGTTAAGGAAGTACTCAAAGTCGCCTGCGATGGTTTGTTTGAAGAGCCGGTCATTATTGAAGGACTCCACGAGGAAGCGGTCGAAGCGTGACTTCAGGTCCAGCAAACCCTGAAGGAAAGAAGAAGGGATGATTAGTATTGTATTAGCAGTCGCTTAACCCTTAGATCAGGGGTGCCCAACCAGTCGATCGCGAGATGTGTCTAAAAATAGAACAACAATATTCCGTTTTATCGTTAATGTCCTATAACATAATCTTCCTGTGCCAGAATAATGCACTTGAACGCATCAAAGCTTTGTGATTGGCCGGCGTGACCCCATGTGTCGGGGCGTGGCTGGTGGGCAGCGCACTAGTTAGCCGACGTTGTCCGTGTCAACAGGAGTGACAGTCCGCTCACACACAAGACCGCAATTATGGCAGAAGTAAAAAAACAAAAAAGCCCAAAATATATCATTTTCCCTCCGAGTGGGAGGATGATTATTTTTGTATCTATTCCAATTCAAAGTCCATCTGTCTCATCTGCAATGCGAGCGTGGCTTTATTGAAGAAGGGTAATTTAGGAGCAGCATTTCAAAACAGTGCACAAACGCTACGAGACGGAATTCTCTCCTAATTCTGCCCTACGCTCCCAAAAGGGGAGGGGCCTGAAAGGACAGCTAAATGCACAGCAGTCCATTTTCACCAGGCCCAACAACAAGAGCAAGGCTGCTACCATAGCATCTTATCGTGTCAGTCACGTTCTTGCGAAACACATGAAGTCTTTCAAAGACGG
>NW_011335521.1:188374-195037 GCF_000735185.1 Notothenia coriiceps | reverse complement strand
TATTTCACTTCCTGTTCCAAAAGTGCTGATTTGGGTATAAAGCTTTAAAACAATAAAAAATTGATAACAAATAAAAAAGGAGGGGTCTGAGCTCATGCGGGACCCGGCAGCTACTGTCTAAACTAAATACTGCCGTGATGAAACGCCATATCATGGATTATCAAGGATTATTTCTGAAACAGTATGGAGCTCAAAGGCTTTCTCTCTTGCCGGTTATACCACAAGGTGAGTTCCTTTTTACTTCCTGCTTCTTCACACACATGCTCTCCAGTACAGGTTAGCTCCGAGTGTTAGCGATGCTAATGTAAACACCGACCATATTACGTCTAAAAACAGTCGGGCATTGTTTCTGATAGCAACGTTTCTGATAGGGCCGTGGGTCCACATTTCAGATATTACGTCATATCGGACGCAAATCTTTATCAGCTCCGTTGTTCCCCGTTTTTAGAGATTTGGGTACGGAGGAAAAGAGAGAGGGTTTTATTTTCTGACGCTGCGTGAGTTCCCCGACACACCGGGGACACATGTTTATGTATAAAATACATCAAAAAGTGCATTTTGCATGATAGGTCCCCTTTAATGTGTGCATATGTATAAATGTGTCTGTTATAGCAGGGGTTCTGTTTTAAAAATGCGCTTATCCAGACAAGCCCGGTTTGGAAACTTTACGGGCAGAAGAAACATTTCTATAGAAAGAATTATACATTTCTGTCTTTTTATGCCTTTATTAGCTACTAACTGGCATTTTTATTAAAATTAATTAATTAATTTTTTTTTTTTTTATTGTAATGTAGAGACAATGCTTTTAGTGACAATCATGTATTTCCTTACAATTAAATGTAAAACAATTTTTTTTTAAAAAAGTCTAAATATGATATTTGGTCTCAAATCATCTGAGGCCTGGCGACCCCCTCTGCGATCTTTGGCCCCCCCCCAAGGTTGGCGCGCCCCCCAGGTTGGGAACCACGGTGTTATAGGATATACATATTTTATACAAATTTGTATTTTTTGTATTCGGGATTGTNAAAAAAAAAAAAAAAAAAAGTCTAAATATGATATTTGGTCTCAAATCATCTGATGCCTGGCAACCCCCCTGCGATCTTTTGCGCCCCCCCAAGGTTGGGAACCACGGTGTTATAGGATATACATATTTTATACAAATTTGTATTTTTTGTATTCGGGATTGTGAGAAACGTTATTTCGATCTCTGTGTCTGTACACACAAACTGAAAGATTAACAATAAAGTTGACTTGACGCTCTGCAGGCCTTTTAAAGTAATGACTCTTAACTACAGGTGGTACCTCGAAGGCTCCCTCTATCCCGTCCTCTGTTACGTCTTCCTTGTTCTCCTGAGCCGCGGCCACTCTCTCCGGAAGGTAACGCAGCACAAAGAAAGACTCGTCTGTGGCGATGCACACCAGCTCCCCAGAGTCAGACCAGAAGATCTAAACACAGGAGGAACCAGACATTAGAACATAATAAATATAGAATAGAAGGATGGACAATGTGGAGATGTGACCGCAGTGACCGTATGACCCACATGTTTGGGCTGGATCTCGATACGGCGGATCAGCTCTGTGTTATCCCAGTCGTAGAAGGCCAGGCCGCTGTTTGACCTCACGCCCAGCAAGAAGCCTCCAAAGACACCTGTAGGAACGCAGGACACACATTTACATGCTGTATCTAAAGGATAAAAGGAAACCATAAGAAATGAAACTCACCTTCAGCCCCAAAGTCAGGTTTAAATGCCTTCTTCTCTTTGAAGTTCTTAAAGATTTTGATCATACTGCTGCTCTCTCTCGCTGCATACCTGTGAAAACAATGCGCACACTCAGTTATAATGTGCCGGACCACATTGGAGAGCGAAGATAAGGACTCTTATTACATATATTGTACAGTTATAGCTAGGGCTGCACGATTAATCTACATTTGATTGAAAACACAAAAGGGTCTAGTGAAATATTCAAATTGCAGGAAGCACAATATTTGTTAAGAACTAAATATGTGTAAATATTTCTAAATGAAGTTTGCTACAGATCCTCTGACCAAAACATATACAAATATATATAAACACACACACACCAGGATCATAATATTTATTTTAACAATAATTAGAATAATAATGCAACAATGTCCAATATTGTAAATCATATTGTAATTCCAGTTGATTTCTTTTGCAAACAACGATATTTTTACAAGTTTTGCAGCCCTAGTTTTAGCTAGTTTAAAAGGTCTCATGTCATGGCCATTTCTACTGATCATAATTCCATTGTTGAGGTCTACTAGAATAAATGTACATTGTGCAATGTTCCAAACTCACATTGGTTTCTCATACAGCATCTCTGTATAGTATGTGTATTCNAAGCCTAATTTATGCTTTTGTAGCAACACCTGTGTCATATGTGGCAGCACTGTTCAATGTTTCTTGAAAACATTACCCACTGTAGTATGTGACGTGTGAATAAACTCCAACTCTGTATCAACAACACTGTTGTGTAACTTCAGTTAAATACGTGTATGTGTGTAGATTAGAAAGAGGTAAGATAAAGGATCTGCAGTATTTTATGAAGTATTCATCGTACAAAGGTCAGTTTTATACAAGTAGAAGTGTGTATTTACCTGGTAGTAGGCTGTCAGTAATGGCTACGCCTCTCTATTTGGACTGGTAGATCTCGGCAGACTGGCAACTTTAAAAGTAGCTCTCGGTTCAAAAAAGGTTGGGCACCCCTGCCTTAGATGCATAAGTGGGTATTTTTGGACCTGGTGAGGTGGTTTTCTTAGAGTATCTTTGTAATTACATTTTTTTGTATCATTTCATTTTCCAGCTATTCCTCAAAAAACATGTTTTGGATATCATGCCATTCAAATTTTAAAATGTACATTTTAAGAAATTGTAGCTTTTGCGTTACTACCCCAAGCTTCCATAAGTGGGTCAAAAATGCATTTTCTATGGAATTTCATTTTTTTTCCAAAATGTAATTTTTTTTTTTTTTAAATTATAAATAGTGAAATATAAAATATTTCTAGTGTGAATCAAAATATAATACTAAATATTATACATGTGATTTTTTTCTTAATCAAAATGGCATAAAAACACATTCTAATACGGGTCCTTGTTGACCCACTTATGGAAGAGTGTAATCCAGTCACTCGTGCATCCAAGGGTTAACACAGCAATTATATCTCCAACAGTAGCTATGGCAGAGGATCCCCGGTATAACCAACAGAGAGTCAGGATGTGTCGGTGAGATGAGAGTAAAAACAGGAACGAAGGAGTGGAACTAAAAAAAACACAGAGGCAGTTTCACACAGGAGCTTCAAAAGCACTGAAAGATGAACGAAACCTTAAAATAAAGAACACCTCCCTCTCTATAGCGGCCTGAATGACCTCACATGTTACTCAATAAAGTGCATTGACATGTGGTTGAGGGCAGAGACCATCATGGCTTGTGGCCACATCGGAAAAAGGGTCATAGCATTTATCCTCTGCCGGGAGGGAAGTACATTATGGTCGAGGCTTGGCACGGAACAGTGTGCTAAAGCTGGAAATGACTCCATGATGTCTAACTAGGTTAAACCTTTCTCATTCGTTTTCTCCTAATTACAAATGTTAAAACATGTGCCTTCAGATTCACACGACTGAGCACTAACATCCCTGCAGTGTGGTGAAGCCTCACCTGGATGTAGTCTACGGGGTTCTTCCCCTCTCCCTCCTCTGACACGAGAGCCTTTCCTTGCTCCCGGAGGTACGAGCTCATGCACTCACACATGGTCTTCAGCCCATTGGGGACCCGGCTGAACAGCTTGTACATGCACGCCAAATCTGTGGTGGATATGCACAAATGAACACACAAGCACACATGTTAGAAATCCAATCCTACCAACTGGAAAAGAGCTGAGAAGGAGGCATATTCGAGCAGAGTGAATTAGAATACCTCTGAGAGTACTGACAAAATATGATCTAAAAAAGGCACCACTTCCAGTTTCCTCTGAATTTAGATCATTACAATTACATTTATCATATCTTATCAAATCTGACATGAGCAAAGAGACATTGCAACTTCATTACTGATCTAGTGAATTATATCTATATCTCTTACACCAACATCTTACCAAAGAGCATTGCGTTTCCGTTCTTTGAGTGACACATCAAATAACTGAGTAATTAACTACATTTGAATTTAAATAAATGACTAACCACCAATGCTTAACACATGAAGCTTGAGCACACCAGGGCAGCTGCTCTCTTACCGTCGGTCTTGCCGTTTTTGAGCATGTGCACCAGGCCAGAGTTCTCCATCTCTACGATTGTCTTCATGTGTTTGGAGATGAGCTCCCGCTCCACCACCTTGACAATGGGCTCTTCCGTGGATTTATCCAGGCAGTGCATCACCCGCTCAATCTCCTCATTGATTCTGGCTTCCACTTTCTTAATGTACACACTGGCACTGTTTTCTGCCAGGAACTTTTGGCTCTCCATCTAAAAAAAAAAACAACAAACACATTTCTCTCAAACTTTTTTGCACTGCTTCACAATTGTAGCTATTTGTCATTCAGTAAATACTGGAAGGCTGTTTTGAGAATCTTCTGTAGATTCACTGTTTGGGTAATTGGCATCATCCAAATAAAAAGAGAAACAATGAACAGTCAGGGGAATGGCGTTGGCCCACAAACCTGGAAGAATTCTGCAGACATTTCTAAAAACGGTGCCTCAAAGTCTTCTTCATAAACAGATCTCCCCTCGAGGCCGAGGATCATTAACATTTGGCAGGCGTTTCTAATGGCCCCCCTGGGGAAGAGGAGACACAGAGAGAGTGTTGAAGGCACAATCAGAATCAAAAAGGGAGAAGAAAAACAAACACAAATTCTGAAAGCTCATTTCACACTAATTATGGCTGTCAACCCACTTTTGATCATCTGTTTCATTAAAAACACACACAGACAAACCCACAGCAGCACATCAGGCTCAGAACATGTCTTATAAAGCTAGGGGCTTTTTCCTATGAACATCACAGTATCCTACAGCTGTTTCTTTGTATACGCTTTGATGAATCAACAACTTCCCAAATTAAATAAGAAGGATGTGGGTTACATCTTCATCCCACTTTATAAACAACTGAAATGAAATAAGTTGTCAATCAATCCAGTGTGTGTTTGGCTACCTGTCCACCACCTCCCCTTTCCTCTCGCGTGCGATCATGTCCAGCAGCGTCTGTCGGAGGTGGTCTCTGATGCAGCCATACCGGACCACCTGATCCCTGAAGATGATAAGACCCAGGTTGTAGACGTTCTCCACATTGTTCTGCTGTACGTACACCCGATCCTGAGAGACAAACACACAGAGAGGAAATGTAAAGGAAGACACCCAAAAGGCATTAAGGAAGCATTGAGATCTAATCCCTCAAACCAAGTGATATGCACACTCAGGGCACGAGTACGCGCAGAAACAGATCACAAAAAGAAAGAGTTGATTGACGGCGGTTACATTACCTTCAAAACTATCCCAGACCGTGCACCTTATCGCTGCACACCTCCGAGAGCGCTCCGCGGTTATACAGGTTTACATTTCTGAATAGTAAGTGTCAATCAAATATCAATCTGCATGTCTTGATACTATCATTCGTTATAAAGCCTTCTGTATCGATTGGCGTCACGCTCAATAAGAAACTATTTTCACATTCGTCCGGTAAATCACATTGACCAGCACGACTATTTTCTAAAGGAAATGCTGCTTTTAGGTGGTTCATTGTTTTGATCTTTTACCCTTTAAAGTGTGTTGAAGCTGAAAGGTTGTGATCAGCTGCTCATGTGCAGCATGTTTGTGTGGTTCAGTGAATTGCAGTCTTACTTTAGACTTCATATTTCTCACTTAGGTATTGACAAAACAAATGGAATAATATCTAAAGCAGGCCTGATGTTATTCATTCTTGAGTGACAGTTCATCTAGAATGACACATTATTTGTAATTACATACATGCTTCTGTGTTTATATAATTACAAATATGACACAGTCTGTGTTGTTTCTGCACAATTTCCAATCCCACCACACATACTTCAGTCCTGCAGAGACCTGTAGCCTGAAGGGGAGGCGGGCGTCTTCAGACTACAGGTTAGTCATGTCTTAGTTACTGCCTGTCAATTTGTCATGGACGCTGAATCCATTAGATCAGGGGTTTTCAAAGTGTGGGTAGGTGAGCCTCCCCTCAGAGAACATAAGAACAGCCGCGCCCCCCCTCCCAATTATTATTGCTGTTATTATTATTATTATTATTATTATTGTTGTTGTTGCTATAATGCAGGGGTATTCAATTGCATTTCAAAGAGGTCCAGTAAGAGAAAATGTAATTAAATGCTCTGTTTTCGCTGTCTACCTTCTGCCATTTGAAATTACTCCGACTGTTTCTCTCCTCTTGTCGTGTCTCTGTGTGTGTTTGAATCTATCGTGCTGACNAAGGGATATAAGGGATATATGCACTGTACTTCACTTGTATTAATATTGTATGCTGAAAAGCGTATATATATATTACATCACGTTTTTTTGTTGAATAGATTTGAGTGCTTCAAAATGTTGGGTCGCGATGTATTGACCAAGTAAAAAGTGGGTCCCAAGGCCTGACCAGTTGAGAACCACTGATTTACACTTTTCTTAAACTGTGCTATCA
>NW_011335521.1:188101-188334 GCF_000735185.1 Notothenia coriiceps | reverse complement strand
TTACATCACGTTTTTTTGTTGAATAGATTTGAGTGCTTCAAAATGTTGGGTCACGATGTATTGACCAAGTAAAAAGTGGGTCCCAAGGCCTGACCAGTTGTGAACCACTGCTTTATATTATATTTTAAATAAACACATAGTGTTACATGAATGTTGTTACTTCTTCAAATGTTCATGTTTACCTGAATCTGCACCACTGTGGCATTCTCTCTTAAGCGAGAGCACACGTGAAT